>NC_041406.2:86666629-86899129 GCF_900747795.2 Erpetoichthys calabaricus | reverse complement strand
TCCCTTATACTTTTCCTCCCGCTGCTAATTCACAAGCGAGGTGAGCACATCGGCAAAACAAATCCTCTTAGAAGAGAGACATGTCCAGAGTAGTTTGGTCCTTTCAATTACCTGACATCTCTACGTTTAATTTTTTTTTCTGATGATTTCAATAGTTTCAAGGACACCTGGCTTTTTACAGCAGGGGCTTACACAACTAGTATAATATAATATAATATAATATAATATAATATAATATAATATAATATAATATAATATAATATAATATAATATAATATAATATAATATAATATAATATAATATAATATTATACGCATTTGCACCTGGTTACAACCTTCTTGCCTCTGGTGAGACAAGCAGTTCCACTCTGGGACAAGATGGGCACTGACACTAACAGTACTTTCTCTTTCCCCATATCATTGAAAGGCCACCCAGTGATGGCACTTAGTATCCTGCCTCTCCTGGCACCAACATCATTAAAAGGGACCATCCAGAGATGGTGGCATCAGTATTTGACCTGCATACGAGGAGGACAGAGTTCAAACTCAATTGCCACCATTGCTGATTGCAAGACTAACAGTAACCATGTTTCCTTTTAAAATTTTGCTGCTGTGTTCTTATTATAAATAAAAGGGGTGACCAGGCTGGGACCCCCAACCTTTTACCTGCCTAGCAAATCGAAGTCAAATCAACTCAGCTGGCTTTCCTTTCTAGCAAAGATGCTTGAACTAAAACCTAACAGCGTGTTTTGTCACAGTTCAAAGATGATTACCGTCCTCTACCCTTGAATTTCAACAAAAGTTGACATCCGTCCTGAAAGAGTTAATACGGTGAGATCATGAGTTGCTGGAAGTATCCCGAGAACATTTGGAGGGAGGCAGGCATCAGCCACAGACAGAGCAGGAGTCCACCACAGGCCCAGTTTAGAGTCACCTGTTCACCTTCTATGCATGTCTTTGAGATACAGAAGGAAAAGCAGGCACTGTGAGGCATCGACACTAACCACTGCACTATTGTGCCACCCTGTAATTTAAGTAATTTTTAAAATAAAATGATATAAATACAAAATTAATCAAATTCCTATTTATCTACTATATATATACATATAAAATCCTAAGCCTAAAAGTGCAAAGATTTTGTGCAACGATTTTAAGTGACGTTTTTTGTCACGCTTTAAATTGGGCTAATTTTAAAACCTACATATATATGCTTGGTATCATTCTTTTCAGAATGTATCAAACTTTAATGTGATGTCGTTAGATTTTCAGATTCTTATTCTGTTTTTAAATTATAAACTAAAAAATATCAGGAACTCACGTCCCGCAAGACGAGACTTTGTGCCAAGAGATTTAACCACATTTGGGGCCGGAAATAAAAGACAAAGAGTAGGACAGCTGCTGTACAGGCTTTTAAATGTTCGAAGTGCCGCATGAGATGCAGATCAAGCAGCACGGCAGCAGCAGCAGCAATCCAGCAGCTGATCAAGCAAAGAGGAGGTAAGAAAAAAACTGCTTGCCCACCTAGTAAAGCTCAATAAATCACATTAAAGATGTTATAAAATTCAAAGGCATTGATAAAGTTGATCCAGCAACATTTGTTCAGCTTAATGGTGAATCACATACTTGAGAACATCAATGGAAATTACTGGGAAGTGCATTTAAGACTGAGGCCTGGAAGCTCTTCTTCACACAAAGAGTTATGGGATTCTGGAATAAATCTACTGAGACATGGAGTTGAAGCAGAAACCTCAAGGAACTTTAAGTAGAGTCTGGATGAGACATTGGGACAGTGTAGCTCTATGTTAAACAAACAGGCTTGATGGACTGAAAGGTCTCCTCTTGTTTATCAAATTTCTTATGTTCAGTTTAACAGTAGGAACAAAAACAGAGTTATCTGTAATTATTTTGTGTTTATTTTCATTTTTTTTCCATCCATCCATCCATCCATCCATTATCCACCGTTGGGTCGCGAGGGCAGCAGCCTAAGCAGGGAAGTCCAGACCTCCCTCTCCCCGGCCACCTCCTCCAGCTCCTCTGGGAGGACCCCGAGGTGTTCCAGGGCCAGCCGGGAGATATAATCCCTCCAGCGTGTCCTGGGTCTGCCCCGTGGCCTTCTTCCAGTGGGGCATGCCCGGAACACCCCCCCAGGGAGGCGTCCAGGGGGCATCCTAACTAGATGCCGAACCACCTCAACTGACTCCTCTCAATGCGGAGGAGCAGCGACTCTACTCCGAGTCTCTCCCGGATAACTGAACTCCTCACCCTATCTCTAAGGGAAAGTCCAGCCACCCTGCGGAGAAAACTCATTTTGGTCGCTTGTATCTGTGATCTTGCTCTTTCGGTCACTGCTCAAAGCTCGTAGCCATAGGTGAGGATAGGAACATAGATCAACTGGTAAATCGACAGCCTCGCCTTTTGGCTCAGCTCTCTCTTCAACATGATGGACCGTTGCAGAGCCCGCATTACTGCGGATGCCGCACTGATCCGTCTGTCAACCTCCCGCTCCATTCTTCCCTCACTTCATTTTTTTTATACCATAAATTCCAAAATTGAGTGTTTTCATGGGACAATTGTACAAATAGTTTGTTCTGAATCTATATTCATTTATGCATTCAGTACTTAATTCATTTTATTTTATTAATTTTAATTTTCTGTCATCCATGGCCATTGGACCTTACTTTTATTCTATGTTAATTAATACTGCCTAATTTTATTTTTTTATATATTTTGTCTTTTTCTCTTTCTTCATTCCGCAAAGCACTTTGAGCAACATCATTTGTATGAAAATGTGCTATAGAAATAAATGTTGTTGTTGTTGTTGTTAATGTTTTTATTCATCATTAATATTGTTTGTTTGATATTCAGTAATGACATTAAGATGGCTACTGTTTTGCATAATGTTTTATGATAAAGTGTAACTCTGAGATGTACATAATTGAAAAAATGCAGATGTTTATAGATGAAAGACACTTTGCTAGTAATTTAAAACAAAAATACCTGAGAAGAATATTAAAAAAAACATTGAACAGCGTTTTTCTGCAGAATACCATTCTGCTTGTTGTTCAAGAAAAAAATTAAACTCATGCACCCATGGAAAATTATAAGGGTGCTAATGGCTAATACTATGTGGTTGCATTATTATTATTATTATTATTATTATTATTATTATTATTATTGTCACCCTCTTCTCGGAGCACTAACAACCAGATCTCTCAGGCTTTGAAACTCAGCTTGTTGTTCAGCCAAGGACTCCTCTAAGAATGTGGGCCATGCCAAGGAGTGCCATCTCCTGGAGTTTGTCCAGTTTCTCTTGGTGGTTCCCAGTGTGCCACTCTTGTCTTGGTGTTCTGACTTCTTTACACTTGACAATCTTCTCTACTTCCTTATTCAGGATGTTGCAGTCATCTGGGATTGTCACATCGTTGAAGTCGCACGACTTGCTCTTCTTGCTGTGGAACACAATTTCCAGTGTCACACATGTGCATCATAGGGTCTCAGATAGCTTTCTAAATGTATTAAAAATTCTAAAATGAAGTCTCTCGTTCTTGTAAGTATTCAGAACCTTTGCTGTGGCACTCTAAATTGTATTCAGGTGCATCCCGTTTGCTTTAATTCTCCTTGAGATGTGTCCAGGATTTAATTGGAGCCCATCTGCGGCAAATGCTGCCCAAGGATGATGCCTAGCCCCTCCCACAATGTTATGTAAAGACTCCACCCCTTTTGGCACCAACTGTATAAAATAGGCCTGCCCCGAGAAAGGAACATCAGTATGTGACCTGCATGCGAGAAGGACAGAGTTCCGATTCTGGTGCCACCACTGCTAATCACAGGGATTGAGTTGATTGATGAGGAGGACAGAGCTTCACCTCCAGTTCCACCACTGCTAATTGCAAGGCTTCAGTTAATTGTACATCATTTAGAAAGACACACTTGTACCTATCTATCTATCTATCTATCTATCTATCTATCTATCTATCTATCTATCTATCTATCTATCTATCTATCTATCTATCTATCTATCTATCTATCTATCTATCTATCTATCTATCTATCTATCTATTGTAGGAGGCACACAGGATGGACAAGCAACCAAGGCAAGGAGTCCAGAAGATCCTTTACCCGGACGGAAGGCCTTTTAGGAAAGTAAAGGCATCCCGAGCAAGAGAGGGAAGGAGGTCGTGCCTGGACTAGGCAGCCCTAACTGGTGGACAGACATCCCAACCATAATGAATGGTTCCATACCTGGGTGGGAAGCCCCGAATAAGTGGGCAGGCATCCCAACCAGACACGAATGTTATATCTTCCCTGGCAAGGAGTTGTAGTCCGGCAGCACAGCTCTGCTGGGGTCCATGGGTGCCACAGGGGGGCACTACAGGGAGATGAGCTCCCTAAAATATGGGACTTCTATATGACCCGGAAGTACTTAAATTGGGTAGTAGACCTGCTACCAGAAGTACTCTCAGGTCCAAAATAAAAGGGACCGCACTCCATTTTCCAGGCGAGGCAGAGCCGGGAAGACGTGGAGCAACACTTGATTGGAGGAGGACAGTGCGGTGATGAAATGAGAGGTGACTGAGAGAAGACTTGTATAGAGAAGAGACCCGTGCTTGTGTTTGTGCTACTTTTTGACATTAAAACCATCCATTATTTGAACTCTGGACTCTCTTTGTGTTCGTATTGGGGTTTGGGGCTCACAGACAGCCCAGTTCTATCTATCTATCTATCTATCTATCTATCTATCTATCTATCTATCTATCTATCTATCTATCTATCTATCTATCTATCTATCTATCTATTAAAACCTAAAAATTGGTGTACTGTAGTTCAGTATAGGGCGGCACGGTGGCGCAGTGGTAGCGCTGCTACCTCGCAGTTGGGAGACCTGAGGACCTGGGTTCGCTTCCTGGGTCCTCCCTGCGTGGAGTTTGCATGTTCTCCCCGTGTCTGCGTGGGTTTCCTCCCACAGTCCAAAGACATGCAGGTTCGGTGCATTGGTGATCCTAAATTGTCCCTAGTGTGTGCTTGGTGTGTGGGTGTGCGCGCCCTGCAGTGGGCTGGCGCCCTGCCCAGGGTTTGTTTCCTGCCTTGCGCCCTGTGCTGGCTGGGATTGGCTCCAGCAGACCCCCGTGACCCTGTGTTCAGATTCAGCGGGTTGGAAAATGGATGGATAGTTCAGTATAATGATACCATCTTAACGTTTTGAAAGATGACGGAAGATTTGTTTTTTCTGCATCATGTCCTATTGAAATCAGCACTGTAAGAGTAAGAGTGGAGCCAGTTTGTGTAATAATGAGTAAAGATGTTCTGCTAATGTTGTAAACAGAGAGGCCTATGCGTTTAATAATTGGGACATCTAATACAAATATTACATTGATAAGGATACACCATATGGTTCATTTTCATTAGCCCCGTATGTCAGTTCCCTGTAGAGTGCTTTGAAATATAATACTACAAATATTTATTATTCATCAATATTTACATCTGCGTTCTTTAAATTTGCTCTCAAGTTCTTAGCATCAAGTCAGTGTGTCAGGTCTAAGAAGAGACGTGGCGCCGTTCCAAGAAATACATTTAATTATTTATCCTTGAAATGTAGATCATAGAGCATTTTGGCATTTTGACAAAGCAGGGTAACCTGATAATGACAGGAGAATGTTGAACTAAACTGTTAAAAAATAATCAAGTGAACTTCCTGGAAAATATTTAATATGTGACCACGGAGGAAGATGTTTGAAGACAGGGGGAAAAAAAATAAAATCCCACCACTTATGTTTGTTATTACAAGTCGAGAAGCAGGTGAAATCTTGTTTGCATTTTTTTTTTTAGTCTAAATTCAACAAATGGAAAATTATTTTTTTAATATTTTACTTTTGGTTCAGACCCTACGGTTCTGAGTAACTGGATCTTGATACCGAGTGTGGACCATTTATCTCCTGTCTAACAGCTGCAGTTTCCCTCTTCTCTCCTAATTGTTTCTTGCACCTTCAAATATAAAGTTACCAGAGCTGTTCTGGGGGCACCATTTTTGATTGGCCAAAAGATCCATCCACATGAAGGTTCCAGAAAGAACCTTTTATTTATTTGCGTCTGTAACAGGCTCCATACAGAACAGATGGTAATAGATTTGAGAAATACCAACGTGGCCTGATCTTAAAAGGACTCTTGCTGTATACTGTGGTAGGGAGAGGGATGACGCCAGGTGAGATTAAAAATAGTTGGGGTGCCAACTGGGTACAACTCCATTTTATTTGCTGCCACAAAAAATATAAAGTAAATCTTTAAGTAAAATGAAAGCGATCCGTGGCGATGTAAAGATTGGCAAGTTTCTATTGCTTGTAAGAATGTGAGGCGTCTGTGTGACCTTCTTTCTGGCTTGTTAGCTCTACTTTGAGAAGCCACTTCCTGAAAGCGTGTCTCCTGGGCCAGGAGGGGTGGGGCTTCTTTGACTCATTTGCTCTTAAGGGGTGGGGTTTCTTGAGGCTGTGAGAGTAAAAGGGTGGTACTGCATATATTAGGTGAGCCCTGAAGGCACTGCACACAGGTAACATGGGCTAAGTCTAGGTTTTCTTAATCTGTTAGTGTTCCGCTAGGTAGCCTATCATATGTAAATTTTTTTTTTTTTTTTTTATATTAGGAAGTTTTTTTACAGCACAAAGAACCAATTTCATATGTGAAGAACCTTGACATGGTGCTTGGTCAAGCAATGGCTTCTACAAGGAACCACACAACCCAGTAAAAACCATGAAGTGCTATTAAAGAACATGTGTGTAGGACAGCATGGATGTTAAGTCAAGAATACGAAATTTGACACAAAAAAACGAGACTAACAATATAACTCGGGAAACAAGAGTGGGTGGAGAAACAAAGAGATGATTCTACAACAAATTTTAACTTGTTACAGTGAGAAAAATCTCAACTCAATCGCTTCACTCAGTACGAGTGGACACGTGTTCAATTATGGACGTTTTCTTACATTTTCGTTTGGAAAATGTCGGAGTGTGAGAGTGAACAGCGAGTTAACATCAAGTTTCTTGTGAAATTGAAGAAATCCACAGCGGAATCTTTTCAATTATTGACTGAGGCCTTCGGTGAAGAGTGCATGTCTCGGGCAAGCGTTTTTGAAAGGCACAAGTCGGTGCTCAAAGGAATCGGTTTTCTGTCAGTAAAATAAGAAAAAACGACGGAGATCCTCAACAGTATTTCAGAAAGTGATCTGTCGAATTGCTTTGAATGTTGGAAGCATGGTATGGAGCTGTGTGTCAGCTCAGAACGGGGCAATTTTGAAGGTGCTTTGCTTAATTTGTTCAATAAAAAGCGTTACAGGCACAGTCTCTTATTTTTATTTTTGTTTTTTCTGACGGACCTCATATTCTAGCAGCATATCAGATATGGACGCATTTATCCAAATTATGATATATGCAATTATTCCATCTCCCTTTCATTTTTATGCCGTCTCGCCAAGAACTGCCTATAAAAGGGCGACCATTGTTAATTCGAGTCAATGACACGTCTCTCCATGATCACGAATAACCCTTAAGTCTGATTTGCCTGCCAACCTCAGAGTAAAGTGTGTTTGTTCAAAAAGGGTACTCTGTTTCACAAATAATTGAAGTGTGCACTTTGCTTTGAAACATATTTTAGTGGCAGTCTAGGAAAACATTTTTACTTCCAAAAACATGAGCAATGTTCTCTGGCATAGCTGAATGCATTGTTAAGCCAATACCTCAAAATAGTCCATTCTCTGTGCTGTGAATTCTCGCTCTTGTGGGCCATTTATGCAGTTGATTTAGAAAGTAATCAGACCCTTTCACTTTCTGCACACTTTATTATTCATTTTAAACTGGTAAATTTGTCATTTTTGTCCATCATTCAATAACCCATAATGACAAAGTGAAAACATATTTTCAGAAAGGTCTACAAATTTATTAAAAAAATCAAAACCTGAAATCTCTTATTCATAGACGTATTCAGACCCTTTACTGTGGCACTCCAAATTGTGTTTCTGAATTCTGTATGCTTTAATTCTCCTTCAGATGTGTCTAGAACTTGACTGGAGCCCACCTATGGCCACCTATAGAAAGGTCCACAATTCACACTGAAATTCAGCCCTAAAACCAAGCCATGAACTTCAAGGAACTTCCTGTAGACCTCTGCAGTCAAATTGTAATGAGGCATAGATCAGGGCAAGGGGATACAACCATTTCTAAAGCTCTGAGTGTGAAATATAAGAAGTTTGGAACCATCAGGACACTTACTAGAGTTGGCCAATAAGCAGACGTGAGGGGTCTTGGTCAGGAAACCCAAAATTCACTCTAACAAAGCTTCAGAAGTTCTCTGAGATGGGAGAACCTGTCAGAAGGATTACCAACCTAGCTGTGCTCCACCAAGGGATGGAAACCACTCTTGAATAACAGGTATATGATTGCCCGCTTACCCGTTTACCATATTGCATTTGAAAAACTTTGAGAGCATAAGTAAATAGATTGTCTGATATAACAAAAAATTAACTCTCTGAGCAGAATTCCATTTACTATGTCCGGTGAAGACCAGGTATTATCCATCACCTGCCTAATACCATACCTTCAGTGAAGCTTCATGCTACTCAGTGGCAAGGACAGGGAGACTGGTCAGAATTGAGGGGAGAATGAATGTGGCCCCCGTGGAGTCAGAGTTGGGATGCAGCGGGTGACACCCAAATGGAGGCTGAAGGAGAACAAAGAATTTATTGTTTTGTACGATCATTGGCTTTGCTTCATTATATAACATGCTTGGTGTTACAATGGTTACAACAGAAAAAAAATTTCAGGTCCCTGCCAAGCAGACAGCCAGAAATCCTGCCAACTACGCCAATTGTAAACAGTAACAGCCAACACAGAGCCCCAAACCCCAGATTCAATAATATCCAAGGTCCTCAACAAGCAGACAACCAGAAATCCTGCCGACTATGCCAACTGCAACCAGTAATGGATGACACAGAGCCCCAAACCCCAGACTCGATAATACCCAACACAAGGTCCCTGCCAAGCAGACAGCCAGAAATCCTGCCAACTACGCCAACTGTAACCAGTAATGGCCGACACAGAGCCCCAAACCCCAGATTAAATAATATCCAAGGTCCCCAACAAGCAGACAATCAGAAATCCTGCCGACTATGCCAATTGCAACCAGTAATGGACGACACAGAGCCCCAAACCCCAGACTCGATAATACCCAACACAAGGTCCCTGACAAGCAGACAGCCAGAAATCATGCTGACTACGCCAATTTCAACCAGTAATAGGTGACACAGAGCCCCAAACCCCAGACTCAATAATACTCAACATGGCCATGTGTTCAAATATTGAATTTTATATACAAAACAATGAAACTCTGCCTTCATCTGCCTTCGCCTGCTGCCTCCTGACTCTGACTCCATGAGGGCCACATTCATCCTTCCCTCAGTTCTCCTCCCTGTCCTTGCTGCTGAGAAGGACCCCATAACATGACGCTGTCTCCACCTTGCTTCACTGAGGTAAGGCAGTGGGGTCTTTCTACACTGGACTTGGAACAGCTTCTGGTGACACAGCATGACTTGTGGGGAGCAATTCTGGGTTGTTTGAGAACCAGGACAATCCTCCCCTGACAGTGCCCTCTTGTGGCACCCAAGGACCCCAACAGGGTTTCATTTACAGACTGCAGTTCCCATGAACCCCTGCAGGTGTCGAAGCTGGGATGCCTCCAATGGATCACTGCCAATTAACATATGGGGGAATGCCTCTGGCTTCTGCTCGTCCATCTCCTGGCACCTTCCATCTTGGAAAGAGATCATGCCACCCTCCAGCCAGGATGCCTGTCTGTCCTCTATGACACTCACAGCTTTTCTGCCATTGTGTAATAGTGTCAAAGTGAAAACAGGCCTCCATTCATATGTATTGCTTCAGAACAAATCAGTGAGATTGAATAGATTGAGATGTAATGCCCATTATAAAATGCACAAGAATCCATACTGCAGTTACATAGCAGTATGTAAATTGATTTGATATTTTTAATTATGTGTTATTCTTTCAAGTATAATTAATACAATCTTTGTGGACTGTTAACCGACCCACTTTTACGTGCCAGTTCAACTTCACTTTTCTTGCCACAGTTTTCACTCTCTAACTAAACGACTGGGATTGCTAAATCAATAGTGCAGCCTTTCTGTGCATCCCTGATATCTGTAGTCAGTTCATGAACCTGCCTTGTGCGGCACAGCTGGTGGGCCTCTTTAGCTGCCGGCTCCATGGACACACTAATTTCAGTGACCTTTGTAAGGGTCAAGGCACTCTCAGTAAGGAGGCTTTTCTTATTAGCTTCACTTCTCGGTCCAGACACAGGTTTGTCCTCTTAATCGGATCATTAAACTTCTCTTTGAATGCACAGCCCTCTGCACTTTCTTTTCTAATGTGGCAATATACAGTAGAGTGGATTCAGAAAGTATTTGGACCCCTTCACTTTCTGAGCACTTTATTGAATTGTAGATTTAATTTTTTAAATGGATAAATCTGCCATTTGTCCCCAATGATCTACCCTCAATAACCCCTAATGACAAAATAAAAACCTGTTTTCAAAATTAAAAAACTCCAAATCGTGGTCAGATACATCCTGATTGCTTTAATTTTCCTTGAGATGTGTTTAGAACTTGATTGGACCATTGAACTGATTGGTCGTTGTTTTGAAATGCACATGTGTACCTGTGTATATAATGTCCCACAATTCACACTGCGTGTCAGGACATAAACCAATCCAGGAAGTCCAAGGAACTCTCTGTAGACCTCCGTGACTGAACTGTGGTGAGACATATATGACTGAAAGGGAATAAAACCATTTCCAAAGCTCAGTGTGTTCCCAGAAGCACAGCGGCCTCCATGATTATGAAATAGGAGGTCGTTTGGAACCACCAGAACTCTAACTAGAATTGGCTGTCCAGCTAAACTCTCTATAGATATCTGTGACTGAATTGTGGTAAGCCATGGATCAGCACAAGGGAATAAAACCACTTAAAATGTTTTGAGTGTTCCCTGAAGCACAGCAACCTCCATAATTATGAAATAGAAGGTTGTTTGGAACCACCAGAACTCTAACTTGAACTGGCTGTCCAGCTAAACTCTTTATAGATATCTGTGACTGAATTGTGGTGAGCCATGGATCAGCACAAGCGAATAAAAACACTTAAAATGTTTTGAGTGTTCCCTGAAGCACAGTAACCTCCATAATTATGAAATAGAAGGTCGTTTGGAACCACCAGAACTCTAACTAGAACTGGATGTCCAGCTAAACTCTGTATAGATATCTGTGACTGATTTGTGGTGAGCCATGAATCAGGACAAGGGAATAAAACCACTTAAATGTTTTGAGTGTTCCCTGAAGCACAGTAACCTCCATAATTATGAAATAGAAGGTCATTTGGAACCAGGACTCTCCCTAGAGTTGGCCATCTGACCAAACTAAATAACCAGTGCGATGGATGATGCACGTGGGTGGGTGTCCTGGCCAGGATGGAGCATTATTCCTTAATTAGACAGGAGTCCAGCCAGAGGATATCACAAGAAACAAAGTGAAGACTGTCCTATTTCTCCCAGAAGATAAAATGTGACAATGGGTACAATGGCGTCCTGGCCAGACTAGACCCAGGAACAATACCTGGCTGGGAGAACAGTATAATGGAAGGACAGGGATAGACAATGAGCTAGGACCATGGGCTCCTCACACAATAGGGGGCAGCATCCCTGGGTGGTTGTACCTACACAGATACCCACAAGGCACACTGGATGTTGCAGTCCTCAAGAACAGCTTTGTTGGGTTCATCCCAGCTTTATGGGACTTTCATTTAATCGGGTCATGCCCTAGCACCAGAAGTACTCTCATGTCCAGGATAAAAACAAGCAGCTCGACCTCATCCAGGCGAGTCAGAGTCAGGTGGAAGTGGACAAAGCTCTCCTGGGAGGTGGAGATGAGGAGAAAAGAAACAAGACAGCATGGAAAGATTTGTGTTTATTGCACTTCTGAAACCTTTGTGGAAGGTAGCTGTAAAAGTAAAACGTCTTTATTTTAATGGGACTTGTGTCTGGGGTTGTGTGATCTCTTGTGCCCTCTATCGGTCACACCAGGCAAGAAGGACCTTAGTCAGGAAGATGACCTAATGGTCACTTTAACAGAGCTCTAGAAGTCCTCTGCTGAGATGGGAGAACATGTCAGATGGATGACCTACCCAACAGCACTCCACCAATCAGGCGTTTATGTTAGAGTGGCTTAATGGAGGCCACTTTTGTGTAAAAGGCATATGACAGCCCTCTCGCAGTTTGCCAGATGGCATTTGAAGAACTCCAAGAGCGTGGGTAAAAAGATTCTTTTTGGGTAATGAGACAAAATTTGAACTCACTGCTCAACACATGCCAAGTCCGAGATCGAACTGTGGTGAGACATAGATCAGTGCAAGGGCATAAAACCATTTCTAAATCTTTGAGTGTTCCAAGATCACAATGGCTTCAATAATTGTGAAATGGAAGAAATCTGGAACCACCAAGACTCTCCCTAGAGTTAGCTGTCCTGCCAACCAGACAAGAAGGTCTTTGTTTAAGGAGGTGGCCGAGAACCCACTGGTTACTCAAACAGAGCTTTAGAAGTCCTCTGCTGAGATGGGAGAACCTGTCAGAAGGATGACCTACTCAGCAGGACTCCAACAAACAGGCGTTTTTGGTAGAGTGACTACATCGAAGCCAAACTTGAGTAAAAGGCATATGGCAGTTTAAAAGGACTCTGAGAGCATGAGGATAAAGACTCTCTGGTCTGAAGAGACAAAAAATCTGAACACTTGGAGCAGAACTTCAGGTGCTATGCCTGGAGAAGACCAGCCACTGCTCATCACCTGCCTAATATTATCCCTACGGTGGTGGCAGCATTATGCTATGGGGGTACTTCTCAGCAGCTGGGACAAGGAGAATGGTCAGAATTGTCAGAAATATACAGTGCTATGTAAAAGTTTGGGCACCTTTGATAAAAATCACTGCATTCATTTAGAACTTGCTAATCTTTTGAGGGAGCAACTTCATTTTTAACATATTTTATATCTTATGGAAACAGCAACATTTCAGTAGTGAAATATTTTTTATTGGATCAAAAGAACCAATTTAATGTGCATTTAAACAAAAAAGGCAGATGCATAAATTTGGGCACCTCAAAGGAATAATCCATTCAATATTTAGTAGAGCCCTCTTTTGCTGAAATAATAGCCTGTAGACGCCTCCTATAGCCCCTGACAATTCTGGCTGGTGATATTTTGGACCCTTCTTCCATACAAAATCCCTCCAGTTCAGTCAGGTTTGATGGCTTCCGAGCATGGACAGCCTGCTTCATATCAATCCATACATTTTCAATGATGTTCAGGTCTGGGGACTGGGATGGCCATTCTAGAACATTGTACTTGTGCCTCTGCATGAATTCCTTGGCAGATTTTCAACAGTGCTTTGGAAACATCCAACCCCAGCGTAACTTCAACTTTGCGACTGACTCTTGACCATTCTTGTCAAGAACCTGCTGATGTGGCCCTCAACTTTAACAAGGTTTCCAGTACCTGTGCTAGCCACACAGCCCTATAACATGATGGACCCTTCACCAAATTTGATAGTAGGCAGCAAGTTCTTCTCCTGGAATGCTGTATGTTTTTTTCACCATGCATAACGCCTCTGGTTGTGACCAAATGACTCTGCCTTAGTCTCATCTGTCCGCAGTATTTTATTCCAAAATGCTTCTGGCTTGTCCAGATGCGGCTTTTGCATATCTTATGCGATTCTTCTTGTGGTAGTGGAGCTTCACAGGATAGGTCGTGAAGAATGGGACAATCCACTGTGACAGCAGACAATACAAAGAGGACGAGTGGAAATGAAAAAGTAGGTGGAACAAGTCTGTGCTGCGGTCGAGCTGAGCTCAGTATTCGTGACTGGCATGATACCTACATGGGTGCTAGCGATGTCAGATGATGGATGAAACATTTACGGGATGGGAACAGATATGGTGTGTCAGTCCTTATGGTAAAACGAGGTCTATGGCTGTTGAGCGAATATTAAATAAATAATTGCCACTCTCCTGTTTTTGTGTGGGGGCGTGGTAGCATGGCGAGAGCGGTCCCCGTGTGCGATGCGGTAACGGACGGCCCAGCGATTAGCGCACACGTGCAGGATTGCCTGCAACCCTAATTGGCACCAGGAGCTGCTGATTGCCACAGATGTGCCACATCCCTCATTTAAAAGGGAAGTACCAGTGCTAGATCAGGGGGGAAACAAAGACCGATCGGAAAAGAAAATGGAAAACGAGATCAGAGAAAAAGAAAGGAGGTTAAAGGATGGAGAGAGGGCAGGAGCGTGGAATAGTCTGTGTGAGTGAAAGAGAGAGAGGGCAGACAGCAGGGGAGGAAGTCCCTCGATGGAAAGCTCGGCCAACGCTCAGGGGCCGATGGTCACTCCAATCGAGCAACCTGGAAGCTGGAGTGACCCACGCATGCTGCTCGGTTGGAGTGACTCACCGAAGAGAGGCAGCGCGGGTTCAGGGGAGTGAGAGGTTTAGAGAGGCGTCCTGTGGGTGGTGCCATGAACCATATGGGCATGAGCCTGGCAGCGGGAGGCTTGATGGAGTGCCCTGCAGGGAGTCAGAGGGGGCTACAATGGGCCCGAGCCTAGCAGCACCATATAAGGGTGGCTGGAATTGCAGATTAGGTGCCTCCTTGGCTGCAAGGACCTGTTAGGGTTAAGTCAAGAAGATGTCAATGTACCCGGGCTCATGGTTTTTAAGGACCTTTTCCTGTCATATGTTTAACCCTGTTTTTTAAAGGAATATTTATGTCACTTTTTTTATTGAACATTGGACTGCACGGATTTGAACACTGTTACGATTTGAGGATTGTTTTAATAAACGCACTGAGCACCTTATGCATCTACCCCTTGTTATGTGTGTGTTTTGTCCTCATCTGCCTGGCTCATCTGGTTATGTTATCGACGGTATCGGCTCCAAGAAGCTCCCCAACAAGAGTGGGAGCATGGAGCCGACCACCCAGTCACAGTCCCGTGATCCTCACATGTGAACATTATCTATAGGGTGGTCCAGATCTAACTAGGCAACTTTTAATGCAATGCAGGAAAACAATGCGAGACAAAAGAATTGTTCGAAGTATCTTGCAATAAACGAAAGCAGGGCCGGTTCTGCCACCTATAGACAACAAAAATATTTTTTTGTGAATTCTCTATGTAATAAACTTAATACGTTATAGCGTAATGAAAATTGCATAATTGCATAAATAGATCTGGACCACCCTGTACAGAGAGCAGCAAAGACAAAAAAATCAATAAGGCCAACATGAGAGAACTGACCTGTTACCTTGACAGCAGCACGCTGATATTCACACACAAGAATGGAGACATAAATGCATTAATTGGGAAAGAAATTTATTGGAAGGTTAGAGAAACATACATAGATTTGAATGACTTGTACAAATTCCTTCCTCATATTTACAGTGTATTGAATTAATTAATTGTCCTGCGGTGGGTTGGCACCCTGCCCGGGATTGGTTCCTGCCTTGTGCCCTGTGTTGGCTGGCATTGGCTCCAGCAGACACCCGTGACCCTGTGTTCGGATTCAGCGGGTTGGAAAATGGATGGATGGATGAATTAATTAATATGCTAAATATTTTGGAATGACCCAGACCCCCGCAACCCTGTTTAGGACTAGGCGGGTTAGAAAATGGCTGACTGACTTATACAAAGTGTGTGACTTTTGATGAGTCTTCTACTAAACAATAAAAAAAATAATCATCACATACATTTAGGGCAGCAGCAGATATCTCTGTCATTTGGTAAAGGCAGTGTTAAAATGCTTGTGATGTGCCATCTGTTGGAATGGAAAAATGCAATGCATTTTATTACTACAGATGTATTTTGATGCATCATCTTTTGGAATGGGGTGGCATGGCGGCACAGTAAGGAGACTAGGGCCAGCATCCCGGGTCCTCCCTTCATGGAGTTTGCACATTCCCCCGTGTCTGGATGGGATTCCTCCCACGGTCCAAAGATTTGTAGGTTAGGTGGATTGTCAGTACTAAATTGGCCCTGGTGTGTGTGTGCGTGTGTGGGTGTGTGTGTGGGTGGGTGTCTGCCCTGTGATGGACTGGTGCCCTGTCAGGGGCTTGTTCATGCTTTGCACTCTATGCTGGCTGGGTTAGGCCCTAGCAGACCCCCGTGACCCTGTCCAGGACTAGGCGGGTTAGAAAATGACTGACTGCCATACGTATTAATAAGATGAGGTGAACATACTGTCTCCATACCACAGAAAGAATAAATCATGAACATACTCTAGGCTAATAATTCATTTGTTTAGAATATTGCACTAAGACAAGGGGCGATAACTGGAGCTGTTAGGTTTATTGTTGACAGCTGCTGCTTAGACTGATATGACTGTGGTACAAACATGGCCACGTGAAGCCTAATTCGCTTCTGTAATCTTTAAACCCAAAACACCTGTCTCTTTCCCACCATGTCATAATGTGCCAGGCGTGTGGCCTTGCCTGTTGAAAATAAATGTAAGTCCCAAGCTTATTTTTTTTTTTTGTGAAACATGTTATCAATTTGTTATCCTGACAAATGAATCAATCACTAGAGAAAATGAGCAAAACCAAATTTGTGATTAAGCAAGTCTGAATGCAGCTAAGCACAACAAATGAACGCAGCTTTGAAAATTCACTAGAGATGTTCCTTTAGGATTTTTTTTTTGTTTGTTTTCTTTGTCACTTCTCTGGAAAATGAATTTCATTGCTGTGTATCTCTGGAGTAAATGAGACGGAGCCAAGGTGCAGAGGAGAATTAAAGAAGTCTTGTCGAATGGCGAAAATCCCTAAAATGCATTAAGGAAGAAACGTCAAGCAAGTTTATCAGCTTTTTTAATTCGATCATTGCAACGTATCCTTGTTCTTGTCTATAAATATGTTTTTTTGAAAAAAGAGTTCAAAGTGCTGTTAGGTAATTACTCTTAAATAACTGCTGAGATCACCATTAAAAATGTTCCCAATATGGACACCCTTTATTACAAAACTAAGGACCCCAGTCAGGTTCACAGCCCAGTTCACTACGACTAGATAAAGTAAATTAGGAGAGCTGTTGCTTATCAAAGGTGGAATAATTTGCATAACACAGTTATTACATTTTAATAGTTACATTAGTTTTCACCAATCAGCATACAGATAAATGGTATAATCCATAACACAGATTTGTGAATGACTGAAACAAGACAAACATAAGGGGTTGGGGTCACATGGACCACCCCATTCATTAGCACCAATGCTATTTGAAAAGAAATCAAAAATAAAAATAATAAATTCAACTTTCTTCATTCCTCCCGGATTAAGGGTCTACTGCTCCTGAATAGCTGATGTGGCTCCAGCAGAGGCTAACCCAAAACTGAATGCCAATGTCTCTTATATGGCGTTGTGACAGGAAGGTGGCAGGACTTCTGGGTAGGATCAGAAGCAACGTCACAACTCCCCTGTGGTCTCTTCTTCTATTCTAAATCTGGAAGAGGAAGACAGGCCACAAGGTGCTGAGATTCACTCTGTTTTAAAAACGGTGTTAAATTTATTTTATTTAGTGGACCCCAGAAATGCACTCACCCCTGACTCAGCTCACACACACACACACACACAGTGACACATAACACAGTAGTTCAATAAGTAAATGGGAAAGAGTGCATTAATGGAAGGGTGAACAACACATAAATAACACACCAGCAGAAATCCACCCAAATAACTCCTGACGACGATAATCACTTAACTAAAGTCAGATATCAGGGATGGCCTTAGGCATGTACAAACTGTGCACCTGCACAGGGCCGGCAAATCCGAAAGAGAAAGAGAAAGAGAAAATAATGACACAGCTGACAGCAATGTGGCCAAAAAACATTGTGTTTCTAGTTAATTGGCACGCTGTATTTACTAATGTCGCTCAAATCGGAGCAGTAAGCTATATGTAGTATTATAACGTTCTGCTGTAATGAGAATATCATGGGCCTCCACTTGGTTTTCAAGTTACGGACATGCGTATATAGAAGCGAAGCTAGTGCAAGTGGGCGAGTCGTCTTACAAGTTAATGTTTTACCTAGTTTTAATAAAGTATTAGTGTTAGCGCAATAGTCATAGTGAATATCTGGTCGGATAGGAGACACAAGACATTCGCATACCCATTCTAAGCAAAATGAAGAGATCTCGAGTACACAAAAGCTGGCAAAACGCAGTGGCAAATTTCGGCAAAAGTTAAACGCTTGTGTCATGAGCACGAGGCAGCAATGCAGTGTCCGCAACGGACGTGGCCATCCGCCGTGCATAAGATACCATATTGACATTGGCAGGCGAAGGGGCCACCGATTCTTTCTCTGCCCAGGGCCGCCACGAGCCTAGAGCCGCCCTTGCAGATATAGAAGAAAACCGACAAAACACAAGGCCCCAAACAATAAACGGTAACATTTACAACACAGTTCTGCTTCACATATGCAAAGATGATGACGAGTGTCCTGCCCAGTGAACAGCCTCTCTTGGATGAAATGTAAAGATTTGTCTTACAGTTACAATTTGTGGCAGTTTGGAGCACGTCTCAATGATGAAGACATCTTATATCTTCTAGTACTAGGATATGGTCAGACGGAAGTCCAATAAAATAGGCATTATACATTCCCCTAGCTCCCTCTGGTGGCACTTAAGGACCCTGCCAGGGTTGCACCCACGAACTCCAATTCTCAGGTTGCCCTATTAGTATTCCGGCAGTGTATCAAAACCCAGGGATGCTGCCACCTAGTGTATCGGGGGCTAAAGATTCATACATTATTGTCTCTTCCATTATATTGACCTCCCAGATAGGTAAGAGTTTCTGTTCCATCCCGGCCAGAAAGTCCATCCATCCATTTTCCTTCATTATGGCATCCCAGCTGGGCAAAGAATCATCATCCATCTCCTGTCCATCCACTGTGGTGTTCACACACCTCTGGACTGTCCACTGCCTCTGTGTAGTATGTATGGTCCTTTAAACTAGATTGGAAAAAAGTTTATTAATCCCAAAGGAAAATTAAGATGCATTAAGCAGCAGAAACATAATAAAATACATTAATTTTTAAGTAAAAGATTTTGTTTACTTTAGTTATAAATGCACTAAAAAGCAAAAAATACATTTTTCTTTAACCACAATTTTCGTGGTTATATGTGACTAAATAAAATCGTGGGGTGCACATAAATTAATTGATTCAAACAATTTTTGAAACTTGTTTAGTATGGTGGGGAATTACAATGTTGTTGTTTTTTTATATTTTATGATGAAACTAGCTACTGTATTTTATTAATTGATTAAATAATTGATTGTGCTTAAAGTAAAATGTATTTTTTGCTTTTTAGTGCATTTATAACTAAAGTAAATAAAACTGTTTTACTTAAAAAAAATGTTTACCTATTTTATTTTTTACTTTTTAGATTTTTCGTTATTCATTTTTCATGAATAGGAAGCTTCTTTAAAAGTATTACATAATATATCTTTTTTGAAGAATTATTTAAATACTAAAAAGAAATCTATTTTGGTCTCTATTTTTCTGTTCAGGCTCTTATGGGATTAGCACTCGGTCACTGTGAAAATAAAAATTGACGAAAGAACGGCAAGCTTACGGCAATACTTCCTCATCGTGATCATAGGGGTCTTCTCCTTCGCAAGAGTAAACAAGTAAAGTCGGCACACATATTTACCCATGCCACTCAGTGGAAGAGCATGTGGGGGCAATCCGATGCGTCTCTCACTTGTATGCTCCTACACATCTCTCTCTGTCATTGTTGTGTTGTGTTAATTGGAATCCCATAACCATTGATTACGGCGAAATTTGTTACATAATTGCATCGGTTTTGACAGATTGTTGTATTGTCTTCGATACTGAACATGTATGTAAAATTTGAAGAAATTCGATCACCAAAAGTGGGGTTAAAATCAGTTGCAAGATTTGTCAAACAGACAAAGGAGTCAAGTTAAATAAAAATGTTTAAAAAGAAACTCAAAGATACAGACTCACAGGACAGAGAATACAGCTAATCAATCAATCAATTGATAAATAGATACATGTATATTGTGCAGATACAGTAATCCCTCGCTATATCGCTCTTTGCCTTTCGCGGCTTCACTCCATCGCGGATTTTATATGTAAGCATATTTAAATATATATCGCGGATTTTTTGCTGGTTTGCGGATTTCTGCAGACAATGGGTCTTTTAATTTCTGGTACATGCTTCCTCAGTTGGTTTGCCCAGTTGATTTCATACAAGGGACGCTATTGGCAGATGGCTGAGAAGCTACACAACTTACTTTTCTCTCACTCTTGCGCTGACTTTCTCTGATCCTGACGTAAGGGGATTGAGCAGGGGGGCTGTTTGCACACCTAGACGATACGGACGCTCGTCTAAAAATGCTGAAAGATTATCTTCACGTTGCTACCTTCTGTGCAGCTGCTTCCTGAAGCGACATGCTGCACGGTGCTTCGCATACTTAAAAGCTCGAAGGGCACGTATTGATTTTTGATTGAAAAACAAACTCTGTCTCTCTCTATCTCTCTCTCTCTCTCTCTGCTCCTGACGGAGGAGGTGTGAGCTACCGCCTTCAACAGCTTTGTGCCGCGGTGCTTCGCATACTTAAAAGCCAAACAGCCCTATTGATTTGTTTGCTTTTCTCTATCTATGTGACATGATCTGCTCCTGATGCGCACTCCTTTGAAGAGGAAGATATGTTTGCATTCTTTTAATTATGAGACAGAACTGTCATCTCTGTCTTGTCATGGAGCACAGTTTAAACTTTTGAAAAAGAGACAAATGTTTGTTTGCAGTGTTTGAATAATGTTCCTGTCTCTCTACAACCTCCTGTGTTTCTGCGCAAATCTGTGACCCAAGCATGACAATATAAAAATAACCATATAAACATATGGTTTCTACTTTGCGGATTTTCTTATTTCGCGGGTGGCTCTGGAACGCAACCCCCGCGATGGAGGAGGGATTACTGTATTTCAAAATGAATTTAAAGAGTACGTTAGGAGGAATCATTGAAATGCCTGAAAGCAGTGGGCAGTAAAGACCCCCAGTGGTGCTTCTTAGCACACTATGGTGGAATGAACCTGTGGCTAAAAGTGCTCCAAGAGAGAACCTCATGGAGGGGATTTTTCATGATTGGTGCCAAGTGATTAAGGATTCCAGTGAGTGTGCCCTTCATGGGGCTGGCATCCCTTAAAGAATTGGCTGGCAATTAGTAAAGTGAGATCCATGGATGAATTGATGGACCTCTTATCATGACCGTACTGCAGACAAAAAAGAAAGATACATTAAAGTTGTAGAAAATGAATGATGCCGCAAGTCAACATTAAAGAAATAAAACGTACAGAAGCAGAAGGCAGAAGTAAAGCTGGGCAGATCTACATAGTGTCACCTCTATTTTGAGGACAAACTTTATACATTTTATGGATCATGTAATATGTCAGGAATAAAAGAGGTCCACATAGTAAATTTGCCACAGCATTCAATGTTGCTAAAGGTTACCTAAAGGTAATTTGGTACTTGATTTTAATTGAACTTAAGAGCCTTCAGCCTTAAGTGCCTTTACCTTTATGAAATGCAATCTAAGCATTACACACGCTATCATTTGTCTTGATTTAGGATTAAAATGAATTACGGGGCAACTCTTAATCCAAGAATGGATTGATTGTATCCACTTTTCAAATTTAATCTGCATTAATTCATATTAAAGCTTTAAAAACTGAAGGTCTCACTCCTGGGCATTTGCATTTGTGAAGTGGATGGGAGCTTCGCAGATGGCAAATACACTTTTGTAAGATGCTCTCAATGGCTCTTTGCTAAACCAGCCAAAACATATTCTCTAAACAAAACCGTGGGCTGATGAATGGAACATTTATAATGAATGAAAATACAATATTAGATACCAACTTAATTATCCTGATTTTTAAAAACCCATGGAAAAGTAAAATTGAACAGATCATTATGCACTTGATAGAGTTACCCTTTTGTCAATTGATATAGATGTTGGTGAGTGGGAAGGGGTGGTGGTGGGTGTCAAGCAAAGTCCACATTAAAAAAGAGAGATGACGCATGTGATCCCACCAGAAGAAGAAGAAAGGCCCCACTATGGACGAAATGTCTTTTAGTTATGTTTGGTGCAAGTGTGAGCATCAGAGGTGGTCCGGGAGGAAGACTTATGTAAGATTTCTGTGATGTCTCACTTCCACTTTACGTGAGATACAGTATTATGAAGTTGGCGCCTTTCCTGTCTCAGTGGGGGCTTCAGCAGGTCCCTATTAAATGAGTTTCAATCCTATGATAAGCAACAAAAGCATCACACGTCAAATCTTCTAAAGTTAAAAAGCCCAAAATAGGTTCTGTGGGTTCTGTGTCATCCGTTTCCATGACAATTTCCTATCATGCACCAGGGTTGCATTGCTTGTGATGCCATCACACACTGATCTAAAGGCCACCCTAAAATTGTAACAGATATCTAGGAGTGGACCAGACTTGGTGTACTACTTACCTTGAATTTTGATTACTAGTATTTTCTTTGCAACTTTTTGCACCATTTGTTTATTTACTTGTTGTGTTCTACATATATGTTTGCACTGAAGGAGCTGCTTTTAATCTCATTGTATAGTGACAATAAAAGGCATTCTATTCTATAATTGCAATGAAAACACTCAGTAAATGATTAAAAGTTGCACATGGTGTCCCCTGACAAATTCAACTGTGGCATGCAATACCACTCCAGGGCTAGAGGGGGCACTGTCACTGATGGTATCCTTTCTCCAAAGCCCAGAATGGCCGTGATGTCATTAACAAGAAGTGTCAATTAAGAAAGGACTTTTCGAGTTATTGGCATTTAATGGTAAATAACACCCGCTGCAACAGAAAAAAACGGAGTGGTCTCCCCTAAACGTTCTCATATACTCAAATCAAACTTAATAATATATTGAACAATTATTATAAAAGTAAAGTTGAAAAAAATCGCACTCTGCAGCTGCATGAATAAAAGGTAAAATACCACTTCAGGTTAACGGAAATAGGCCAAAAGTTGATAGAAATCTATGTTTTGTACCGAATACTTGTATGAAAAATTTGGTTGCCTAACTGAAAGCGTACTCAAGTTATTGTGTTTACATACACACACACACACACACACAGACATAATTCCAAAAATGGTATTTTCAGACTCGGGGAGGTCTAAAACGTTGAGATTCATCAAAATCTCGAAATGGAATTTTCAGAGAGTTTCCAATTTTTCCGCTATACGAGAAAGTCAGGGAGGTCTAAAACTTCGAGATTAATCAAAATGTTGACATTGAATTTTTGGACAATTACAATACTTTTCTTGTACTTCATATACAAGAAAGTAAAAAACAAATAGTTCACGATCTCAAAAATGCCTGAATGATTGAAATTTACATCATTTACATACATAAAAATCCCATAAGCAAGAAAGGTGCCGGCTTCATTCTAATCGGGAGCAGATTACAGCGCGACTAACACAGCAATCGACATTAGAAAAACCGTACCAGGCTGACGTCGTTTCAGCGACTTTCGACTTGAAAGTTATTCTTATTTATTTTGCATTTCTCTATTTTTTTGTTGGACTTTCCGTACCGGGATGGTTACCAGGATGGTACCTCAACGTTTTATCTCTGTTTCCAACTGCCTCCTTGCCAATGGTCACAAAGGATTATGTACTGGCTGCATCCCAGGCCCCCATGGGCTACAGGGGCCTCAGTATCCACCCAGATCTATAACACAATATTTGTTCTTGGTTTACTAAAGTAATATTCTTTCCACTAGACTGTCCAGTTGAGTCCTCTTTTAACCCCCGTTCCTGTATAGATTTTGAGAAAACTGTTCAAATTAGTGATAAGCTTGCAAACACATTTAAGCATAAAACACGTTGCTTGATTGAAAAGAAGACTGGAAATACAATTTTGTGTCAACGTATTAGTATGTTAAGAGTAACGTATGTAAGAGTGTGTCTTTGAGGACGGACGTGTATGCGAACTTGCTATAATATACAATGTTATATTTGTGTTCTGGGTTTATTTTGGGTTTTGAATCATCAGGGATCAAATGCCAATGTTAATCTACTGTATAATTAAATAATATGGTCTGGCTGTGTGTGTTAGAGCAATCTGATTGGTCAGTTTAGCTTTGGTGACACGATCAAAAGAGGAAGTGCGAGGTTGAGACACACAAAAAAGCGAAAAGGCATAGGAGGCACACTGAGAGAGTCGCCTTCAAAGACAGGGGAGTTTTGTTTTGATCTAAATATCCGTAATTTCGGATACACTCAGGACTTCACAGCTGACCTTTTAACCTATCATGCTACTGACATCAAGTGCTGTGACCTCCAAGCCCCTTGACACTTCAGAGTCACATCCTACCTACAGTTTTCATAGAATAACAGCACCCATAAATAATACAAAAAATGGCATTGAAAATGAAGTCAATTATTTTTATCCACATTAAGTGCTTTTCAAAAGAAAAAAGTACTGCTGTAGTAAGTTTGAATTCATCCTACTCATCAACCTATACTAAGTGATAAAAATCAAAACTAAACGTGATGAAAATCTAAACAAAAAATATAAAAGAAAGAGTGTGTGCTGATATAATTGGAATTTCTTTGTAACTTTTCTAGGGTTTCTTCAGAGCTGGATAACTCATCTTGGTGTCATTCTGGGAGGGTTAGGGTTAGGCCTCCAAGGAATCCAATTCTGCAATTAAAATTACGTTCAGACCTTGGTTGTAAAAGTTTCATATTTTTACCATCTTTTCCAACTCCATGTTGTTTTGGCACCGCTTATTTTGTGGGTTCTGTGTCATCCGTTTCCATGACAATTTCCTATGATGCACCAGGGTTGCGTCGCTTGTGATGCCATCACACACTGATCTAAAGGCCACCCTAAAATTGTAACAGATATCTAGGAGTGGACCAGACTTGGTGTACTACTTACCTTGAATTTTGATTACTAGTATTTTGAAGATAAGCTTTGCCTTTTGATTTCGATTTTTGATTTTGGACGTTCCCTCTTTCTGACTCGGTTTTGACCCTTGCTTTGACGTTTGGCTCCGTTCTTTCTCCCTTCTCCTGACTCTTTAAGTTTTTTGGACTGACTGCCCTTTTTACAGTGAGTGAGTGAGTGAGTGAGTGGGCTGGTGGGGGTGGTAAGCTTCCCTTTTATTGGTTCAAGAGAGGCGCCTGTATTCACATCTGTCTGAGTAGGTGAGCATTAATCAAAATTTCAATGCATAAGAGATGTGTCTCTGTTAATTACTGTACATTAATCATTAGATCATTTAATTAGTAATACATCTGTTATTTTTTAATAAGTAAGGGTCAGTCGGCAAAGTGTATGCCTATGCATTATGCTGGTATCTATCAAAACCATCAGAATTTTTCGTTACGCCATGTTTCTTTAAGAGGCACTAGCTCTCCGGAAATGTGTTCTTTTCAATTGCGGCATTTTAATTAACCTGAATTTAAATAATTATAAATTAAAAATGGTATTATCCCCCTCCCCAGCATGCAATATGACGGTTACAAGATTACACGAGAAGTATAAAGGATAATTTAGCTCTTTACTGATGGGTTCACGTGGTATTACAGACGGGAAGCTTATGACAGACTCTACCAAGCATGTGGGTGTCTTGACTGGTGGCTCCCCTGCTTCTCCCGTCTGGGCACTGCACCAGAGGAGTTGCCCTATCTACAGCTCACCTTCTCTTCCTGCTGGTCTGGTAACTTCCCAATCCTTGGCTTCGTTCAGCTGATCAGAACAGAGACTTGGGTTCCCCCCAGTGATCAGGGTGCTCACGTTGGGGCTTCAGCCTCCCAAACCTCCAACTCCCGCTGCCTTCCTCGGCCTTATGCAGTGAGCCAACCGCCTTCCAGGCACTCCTGCTCCTCTGAAGCACTCAGCAGGAGTGACCACTACTTTCTGCCCCCGAGTGCTGGCATGGCCAAACACTCCACTAAGGGGCTCTTCTCCCAGCTGCCTGTCATTAATACTGTGAGCCTACTCTTGCTCACTCACACCAGCTCCATCACTTCCAGCTTTCTTCCTCCTCTAACCTCCGTTAATTCCATCTTTATCTTCTCCTGCGCACTCGCACTTCTCCTATTTATAAAGGGGACATGGCATAGGTGTGGCAATTAAGCAGCTCCCGGCATCAATTATGGATACGGATGATTCCTCACCTGTGCATTTAAGAGAGGAAACGCCCGGAGTATGACGCGTCCAAAAACCGCTCCAACCACACTACCACACCCCCTCTTTAAGCCGCGATTATTTATTTAAAAACTGGCCTTTCTTCTAAGCCGTGGACACACTATACCACACTGCACCATTCCTATTTCACTTCTGGTCCAGGTGATGGGTTACCAGTAATACAATACAATACTGTAGGCAAGTGTGCTGTAGTGGTTGAGGCTTTGGACTCAAATCCCACTACTGACACCATTTGATCATGGGAGAGACACCTGGCCTGCCTGGGCTCCAATTGGAAAACCAAAAGAAATGGAACCAACTGTATCATAAAAGTCGCCTTGGATAAATCCAAATAATTAAATATAAATGTAATTCCCCAGAGTACTGTGAGCAAAAGTTTCAGTTCATTCAAAATTCAGCTGTTCTTATTAAACCTGAAGAATCTTCTTCTTCTTCTTTCGGCTGCTCCCGTTAGGGGTTGCCACAGCGGATCATCTTGTAAATTTGTATTGTTGTCTGCATATTGGTTTGGCAAAATTTTACACCGGATGCCCTTCCTGACGTAACCCTCCCCATTTATCCGGGTTTGGAAGAAACACACTGGTTTGTGCATCCCCTGTGGCTGGGTTTTATTAAACCTGAAGAATAAGCGTTGCATTTCCATTCTTGTGTTTCTGTATACAAGAATCCTTATTCAGGTTTTCAATATGAGTGCAAAGTGCTGTGCTTTGGCAGTAAAAAACAATTTAAATAAAAACATAAGAGTCACCCAGCTACAGGAGGCAGTTTCTCGAAGGGATTTGAGGCATTTGTGTGAATAGAACGCCACGTTTCTGTAGAGAACTTGCATTTTCGAACTTGCTTAATCCAGTTGAGGTTTTGGAATCGCAGTAGCCTAGGCAACAAGATTGAAACCATGATGGGGTGCTTACTTATTTTTATTAAAAAGACAAATAATTCATAAAGAACATTATTTATTTAAAAACATAATCCAAGAAAATAATAAATAGTCTGATAGAAGGTATACCTGGAAAGTGGGAGGCGGGTATTGGCTCAGTTAGGATTTGCTGTAAGTTAATGCTCATTATAAAAACAGCAGTACTGTGTAAGGCAGCAGGGCATGGAAATTCTTTATTTTTTCTATAGAACAAAAAGCCAATGACCTTATAATAAAAAATATACTTGTTAGCCACAGGGGACAGAGATCCAACTACATCTAAAAAGCAGATACTGACAATTGATTACAAGGTTTCTATATTCTAACAACAAAGAGGTTATGACCTTTGATTCTTTGCTTGTGACTGCTGCCAGACACCGATGGATGGTAAAACAGTCAATTTTGAGGTGTGGAGAAGAAATGAAGAAAGAAATTGTAATACGTGTACTGTATTGATATGCTAAAATCAATAACATGAAAAAAAGTTCAAACAACTGACTTGTGGTCGAGACCCCCCTAGACATAAATACGTTATGTTAGTTGATCCGAGGCAGAAGTCGTGATGGCACATTTATATTGTTGTTCTATGAGACTTAATAATAATAATAGTAATAATACATTGAATAAAGGATTCAGTAGCTTTGTCTATTATCTACCAGTTCTCTGCCAGAAAAAAAAAAAATAGAATTTGTAGTAATAATAATTCTTTACATTTACATAGAGCTTTTCTGACTAGTCAAAGCACTTTACATAGTGGGTTGGGAGCCACTTCAACCACCACTAATATGCAGCAACCACCTGGACGATGCAATGGCAGCCATTTTTGTGCTCACCACACATTAGTTGTTAGGTAGTGAAGTGGTGAGTGATAGTTAGCCAATTAGAGAGAGGGAATGATTACGGGGCCAACATGACTAAGCCGTGGTGGGCAATTTAGACAGGACATTCGGATAGCCCTTACTATTTATGAAGGATTCCCAGGGATCTTTAATGACCACAGAGAGTATGGACCTCGGTTTGATGTCTCATCCGAAGAATGGTGCCATTTTTAAAACACAGTGTCCCCGTCACTGCACTGGGGCATTGGGATCCACAATCAAACCACAGGGTAAGTGCCCCCGCTGGACTCACCAACACTTCTTCAAGAAGCAAACCAAGCTTTTCCTAGATGGCCTCTTATCCAAGTACTGGCCAGACCTGAACAGGCTTAGCTTCAGGAGGATTAACCTCTTCTGAAGTGCATGTGGTATGACTGTTGTCATACAACATCTTACCGATTGATTAAATATGTGGGAATTGTTAATAAAGCTTCATATACTCGGTAGATACTTTATTAAGTTCACCCACGTGCTACTTAGAAGATGTCCCCTTTTACCTTCCGAACAACCTGAATTGTTTGAAGCATGAATTCTTTAGAATTTTGTAGTGATTTTGATTCACCCTGCTTCAATAGTATTGTAGACTTCATGCAGATTTTTTGGGTTTGCATCCATGCCACAAACTCCTGTTCTACCTCATTCCAAAGATTGGATTGATGTCTGACATCAGCACTCTATTAGTGTTCTATCATCTCAACATCGGTTTGCTTTTCATGGCGTCACACACATGTGACTAGGAGCAAGCTGAATGGACCAAGTGGAGGTGATTACCCGCCGGGCCAGGGGGTGGCGGGGTGCTCTAAACCTATTTCTGTTATTTCTGCAGATCAAATATGGGAAAACCTTCCTGATCTGATGTCACTTCCTGTTCCAGCACCCAGACTGACATCATTTCCCGTTCCGGCACCCAGACTGACATCATTTCCGGTTCCTGTACCCAGACTGACGTCACTTCCGGTTCTGGCACCCAGACTGAAGTCACTTCCGGGTTACAGACTATAAATCCTCCAATGAACTAAGTCAGTTCATTCTGACAACTCAAAAGAGCAACATCTGTTGTATAATTTAAATCTTTTGCAGCCAGGAACAATATACGGGTGGCTGCCCCAAACCTTTTTCAGTGTGTTGAGACTCGTTCTTTCACAATGGCCACCAGAAGTTTGCTTATGGTAGCAACGTTCGTTGTCAGTAACGTGAGTTTAGTGCATGACATTGTGGTACACTGTATTCAGCATCCAGGCTTTTAGATCTTTAATATGTACTTATTTGGGTGACATCTTTATCCAAGGTGACTTACAACATTTGGTTACATTTGTTTTTTTTTCCAGTGGAAGCACAAGCAAGAGAAGTGACTTGCTCATAGCCAGAAAGCGTCACTAGTGGGATTTGAACCCACAACCTCAGGATTTGAAAGTCCTAAGCTTTAACCCAAAACTGACTGCCTTAAAAACAATCTATGTCAGTTCCGGATCTCAGTATTTCCACTTTGCTTAGCGCCCTCTTCCACCATAACCTATTGTCTATGGGGGAGGAACGAAAACTTTAGCTTCATTAAAAATTTCGATCTGCGATTTTCGATGGATCTCAAAATTTTAGGGTCCCCGATAACGAAAACATTGATATCTCGATGATGGGTGTGTGTCTGTCTATCAGTCACAGTTTCTTGAGGACAGTCTAGAGCTGGGAGAAAAAATACTGAACTCGAAACTTAAGCTTGTTATAAGATTACGATGTGATGATTAGTTTTTGAGCCAAATCGTGCAAGAGAAAGAGGCAATCACCAACTCTGAGGTGTGAACAAAACACCTGACTGAGCCGCTTGCATCTACACGTGAATGAATGCATGATCTTCCAATCACCTCAGTCAACCTCAGAGCGGCATGCACACATTTTTACACGCGCCTGTGCCCTCTCTGAGCCTCCAAGCCTCAAATGATTTCATTTAAATGTGTATAACGTCGCAAACCCCTCTCATCCCACCCACCAAGCCCACCCAACTGAGTACTAAACCTTGTAGTCTTGTAGGAAGTATTTTAAGATAGAGAAGCTTTTATCTGTGGTGCCTCTGCACGAGAACCACCTTTTTCTACCCTCTCAAACGTACGCAGTTTTTAATAATTTGGGATTAAATCACTTCGAGAAGTGTACATAGACAACGTCTTTGCATCATACAGACAATTACACTCCAAATTTAACTTTCCAGCAGCACATTTCTTTGCAATACCTTCAAATTAGAAACTTTGTTAAACAAAACCTGCCCGATTTTTCTCACCTTTCACCTACCTCTATTCCGGAAAAAATAATGATCAGTCTTGATGACTCAGACAGCATTTCCGTAATATATAAAAACATTGTACAGTTCCTCCCTTTCAAAGATCCCAGAGTACAGTGGGAAAAGCATCTCTCACTCAACATCTCAGAATAGGAGTGGAAGACAGCTATGCACAGAATTCACTCAAACTCCATATGCGCCAAGCAATTATTCAACTTAAAATTATCTATCGAGCACATCTGTCTCATTTAAAATTGTCCAAAATGTTTCCAGAGCGAGATCCAACATGCGAACATTGCAATCGAGCTCCAGCCTCATTGGGCTACATGTTTTAGGCCTGCACCAAATTGACATCATTCTGGACCAAAATCTTTAAATGCCTTTCAGACAAACCTTGGTGTCACAATCCCTCCTAACCCACTAACAGCTGTGTTTGGTGGGCTCCCAGAGGGGCTTAACGTGGAGAAGGACAAACAAACTGTGAATGCCTTTACTTCACTATTGGTGTGTAGACTTAGCTTGCTCAACTGGAAGAATCCTAATTCTCCTATTTTAAGTCAGTGGGTAACTGATGTTATATATTTTCTAAAATTGGAAAAAATCAAATTCTCACTTAAAGGATCTGTGCAAAACTTTTTCAAGACTTGGCAGGATCTGATAAATAACATTTTAGAATGAGCATTTAAATTGAAGAAGCGGATTCTCTCCCCTCTTTTTTATTCTATTTGTTTTTATTCATTTATTTATTTACATATTTTTACTATTGTTAAAGTTTTACTCTTCTGGTCTGGCTCTCTTTCTCATGGGTGGAGGTTGATTTTTTTCAAACCTAGTTTTGTAAAACGTGACTTTCTTGTATGGAATGTTGCTTGATTCTAATAAAATTAATAAAATGTTAGAAAAAACAACCTTGTAGTCTTCTCAAACCCACCCAATGCTTCATCCTCTACCTGTCTCTTTGTCCAATCACTTTCTTACCCCTGACAGAAAATACAAATTTGATTGTCATATCAAATGATGTGTAACAGAAAATAGCTCTGATTGCCACATTGAAATGTGTATTTCTATACCTCCTTCTATACTGGCTCTGATTGATTGATCTTTTAAAGCGAATCTCGGATTTGAAATCTCTAGGGCAGCAACACCTCAGGATGTGAGTAGTCGAAGTTTAACACTAATTAGAGCGGAGCAAAAGGCAATGAAATAAATCAAAACCTGTATTAAAAAGTACTTGTCCTGACTGAATGTGAGTCTTTGAGCACAGAGCATTTAGTCAATGTTAAATCACTCGGAAATATGTCTGCAAAAGCCAACAGAGTGTGGTTCACAGAGAAGGCTTTATGAAGCAGGTCCGTATTATTACATGTTTAATTTATAAAGGAGCTGACATAGAAAAAAAAGATCAAATTTTGCATTCACAAAATCTCTGATCTCAAACAAAAATCTTATTAAACATAATAAATTATTTATGATCAGCTAACTGGTTTCTTAAACAAAGACATGACTCCCGATAATCATCTATTAGAGATTAGAGAGAGAGTTTTATGGGGCAAAAAACAAAGATGACAGCCACTTGGACTATGAAATTCTTCCTAGTCTTGAGTGGAGCTGAAAGTGTAAAGGTCAGGGTTTGATTTCGTGCAAGCAAAATATGGAACTGAAGGTGAACTTAATCAAGGTAACAATAATGGTGCCATAAGTGGGGTGCCCTTCATGCAGTGTACTGGTATTCAAAGTTCACAATGCAATAACAGCCACTCTAGCTGACTGAGCTAAGCACAGTCGGGTCCATTATGTGTCAGCAGCATGACGGAGTTCCACGCAAAATGGGGATTTAATCTTAGGCTGCAGCACATGCTAATGGCACACCTCACAATGTTGTCAAAAAGTAACAACCTTCAAGCACTATGGAAAAAATTAAGTGAGAGAAACCCTAACAGTGTGTGTGTGAGCCTATTACAGAGCAGTGACTGCCTTTCCAGATAACAATATGAGCCTCCAGGGTTAGAGAGCTTTTCTTTAGCTTAGTCAGAAATGTACAGTACCTTGCACGCCTATTGCCAAATTCTCTAAGGGTGAAGGATGGGGTTTGATCACAGGTGGATGCAAGTGTCGGTGAATTTTAAATGAATGCACCACCCAACATTTTTTAATCATATGTTCTCATTCAGAATAGAGATAACAAAGTATCTAAAGGATTGGGCATCTATGGAGACCAATGCTGTACAAATATCAAAATCACGTTACTTGTGTCGTATAATCTAAATGTCAAGTCATCCAGAAGTATGCTCACAATATTCCAAATACATTTCTTTTGACTAAAATATTGTTACATAAACCACTTCTGGAAAATAATCTTGTGAGCGAAAATGTAAAACGCTCAAAAGAGGTGAAGCGTTTGATTTAAAATCACCTGAATCAGTTCGCAATGACAATTTTGGTGATTGCAATCCTAAAGATGTATGAGAGACAGAAAAGACTTGGAGGGTGCATATCATCAACCTCTTATGTAGAAATCAAGAAACAGAAATGGGAGGTGGCTGGTTAATACTGAGGTACAGGAAAGTTACTGTGCAGTGAGATTTTCGTGTGAAGAAAACATCATGCTGCACACAATATGGAGTTGTGGTGTTTCTTTATGTGGAAAATATGTATTATGTGACATTTAAAAAACATGCAGGGGCACAGATCAACCCCAGTGCACCCTTCAGTAGTGTCTGCTTCTTCTATGGAAGTGTACATGAGGTTGTGAAACAACAGAGTGAGGGCCAATGCAACAGATTACATGCGTTATGCAGCTGCAGAAAAGAATACAGTAAAGATGGAAGTGTGAACAATGCTTTAGGGAGTATACTCGTAAAAATAAGCAATGCCGTAGGGGAACCATTTTATTTCGTAAGAGGCGCATCCACATGAGGGTTCCAGAAAGAACCTTTATACAGGTATCCCTTGATTAACGCGATTAATTAATCCATTGATATTGCCTCACTAATTAAATATAAAAATTAATGGGAAAAAATATAATTGATCCATCATTTAAAATGTGGAAAATCTACATGGAAAAAGTACTCATATTTGTGTGTATAAAATAAAAGTCAAAATGCAAACAAAATCTTTATTAATTAAAACTAACATCATGTTTTAGAAAAGAATTTATGGAGGGTTGTTTGGACTGTTCGTTCTTTCTTCTGGCTCTCGTAGATCCGTCTGTAACAAGCCATTTGACTTTCTAAGTTGCGGCAGCTGAGCGAACTTCTGCCAACATCAGGATCCATCCGTCCTCTTCCGCTTATCTGAGGTCGGGTCGCGGGGGCAGCAGCTTGAGCAGAGATGCCCAGACTTCCCTCTCCCCGGCCACTTCTTCTAGTTCTTCCGGGAGAATCCCAAGGCGTTCCCAGGCCAGCCGATAGACATAGTCCCTCTAGCGTGTCCTGGGTCTTCCCCGGGGCCTCCTCCCAGTTAGATGAGCCCGGAACACCTCACCAGGGAGGCGTCCAGGAGGCATCCTGATCAGATGCCCGAGCCACCTCATCTGACTCCTCTCGATGCGGAGGAGCAGCGGCTCTACTCTGAGCCCCTCCCAGATGACTGAGCTTCTCACCCTATCTTTAAGGGAAAGCCCAGAGACCCTGCGGAGGAAACTCATTTCAGCCGCTTGTATTCGCAATCTCGTTCTTTCGGTCACTGCCCATAGCTCATGACCATAGGTGAGGGTAGGAACATAGATCGACTAGTAAATTGAGAGCTTCGCCTTGCCCCTCCTTTAACCACCACCTTATCGTGGTGGAGGGGTTTGCGTGTCCTAATGATCCTAGGAGCTCTGTTGTCCGGGGCTTTATGCCCCTGGTAGTGTCACCCAAGGCAAACTGGTCCTAGGTGAGGGATGAGACAAAGAGCGGTTCAAACCTCCTATGATGAAAGAAAACTTTGGACGGCGTTTTCCCTTGCCCGGACGCGGGTCACCGGGGCCCCCCTCTGGAGCCAGGCCTGAAGGTGGGGCTCGATGGCGAGCGCCTGGTGGCCGGGCCTGCACAGCCTGAAGAGGCAACGTGGGTCCCCCTTCCCATGGGCTCACCACCTATGGGAGGGGCCAAGGAGGTCGGGTGCAGTGTGAGTTGGGTGGTGGCCGAAGGCGGGGACCTTGGCGGTCCGATCCTCGGCTACAGAAGCTGGCTCTTGGGACGTGAACATCAGGATCCATTTCAGTAATTTGATGTTTCAGGGTTTCAAATGTAGATAACATTGCATCAAATTGTTTCAATGTTAAGAGATCTTCCATTTCAGTCATAAGCAGAGTTCTATTACGCAATGATCGCATGCTTGCAGTCTTTGATGTCAATTTTCCTTAGTCGTGGTAGGTACCTGCCTTTGCTAAAATTGTCCTGATAGTCGATTCATTGGAACTGAGTTCCCTGCCAATGTTTGCTTTTGTGTCGCCAAGATCGTATCTTTTAATTATCTCAAGCTTCACATCTAAAGTAATAAGCCTTCTTCTCTTCTTTTCACTTTCCAATGAGGACTCACGCTTTTGCTTGTTCATGTTTGGAAAGGGCAAGCGCTTAAAAAAAGGATAAAAAAGTGAACAACTGGTGAAAACATGCACCGAAAACTCTCTGTGGTGACTGTTGGCAACTGAATTAGTGACTCATGACTCTGAGTTTGAATGTCCATTATGGCCACTGAGCTGAACGTGACGGTGACACCTGCACGTTCAGTCGCAACCTCTCGTTTCCACTTTCTCGCAATTTTAAAGAAACGCGCTAATCAATTTTATAGCGGTATTCAAGGGGCTTTCACATTCAATATAAGAGTGTTATTCAAAATCCGCGCTTAATAAAACATTGTTAAAGGGATACCTGTATATTTAGATTCATAACAGGCTCCATACACTGAATAACCGTGAATAGATGGCAAAAGATTTGTGAAATATCAATGGCTCTTGATTTTATAAGGACTCTTGCTGCATGCGTCCAGTAAAAGAGGACTTCTTAGTCTGGTAGCGTCCTGCAGCCTACCACACTTTAAAGACTTTTTTTTTTTTACAAAGCACAAAGAACCAACTTCAAATACAAAGAAGCCTTCCCAGAATTAAATGAGTGCTTGGTCAAGCAATTGCTCTATGAGGAACCACACAAACCAGTAAGGAGTCATAAAGCGCCATTTTAAGAGTGTTCACCACCACTAAAAACTCTTAGCCTTACAAGAGTTTTTGGGTTTCCCAATTGTCCTTCAACATCTGCAATAAGATGCTGCACATGTTCTATCAGACGGTTGTGGCAAGCGCCCTCCTCTATGCTGGGGAGGCAGCATAAAAAAGAGGGACGCCTCACGCCTGGACAAACTGGTGAGGAAGGCAGACTCTATTGTAGGCATGGAGCTGGACAGTTCGACATCTGTGGCGGAGCGACGGGCGCTGAGCAGACTCCTGTCAATCATGGAGAATCCACTGCAGGATCATCTCCAGACAGTGGAGCAGCTTCAGCGACTGACTGCTGTCACTGTCCTGCTCCACTGACAGACTGAGGAGATCGTTCCTCCCCCAAACTATGCGACTCTTCAATTCCACCCGGGGGGGTAAACGTTAACATTATACAAAGTTATTGTCTGTTATACCTGCCTCGCACTCTTCACCTTGCACTTTTTAACTTGCACTGTGTTTTTATCACTCTTTAATCAATATTGTTTTTATCAGTATGCTGCTGCTGGAGTATGTGAGTTTCCCCTTGGGGATTAATAAAGTATCTATCTATCTATCTATCTATCTATCTATCTATCTATCTATCTATCTATCTATCTATCTATCTATCTATCTATACCTGTTACAGTCTGTGGGTGTTTTTAACTTTTGTATTTGTGAGGAGTCATCTGTTAGAATATATTTGCAATTCAGATAATGATAATATGCATTGCATTTTTTAAACTCCATCAGATTGTGTATTCCACCCATTAGTACTGCTACTGAGAATCCTGTACCAAATGCACTATAAATGAGGCAACATACAAATTGACACTAGAACTTAATTAAAGAAATTTTAAACACAACAAATACTGGAAATAAAAAAGAATGACAGAGTGCTAATTGAATTCAGGTCCATTAACCGTTTGATCAACTCAGTACGATGCCACTTGGCAGACTGATTAACCAGACTGAGGTATATACAATACCTAGCGACAAATTCAAGAACTGCACTCTACTCCTGTGGTATTGACCAGTTCAGGATATTTCTGAGCCCCAAGTACGTATACAGACATTAATGTAGTTTATTTCTTACAAAAAATCAGTGTGAAAAAATGAGAAAAAATAAATAAAAAACAAGAAAAAGGTATTAGAATCAAGCACAATTATCTGCCAATATAGTGAGAAAGTTTAACTTGTTAACTTGCTAAATTTTCTAAAAATTAGATTATATATCCCATTACCCTTCCTCCAAGCTATTTCAACATTTATATTGATATAAACATGCTGGAGATTTCAAGGGATCCCAATGTGCTCCTTGTATTGACTTGCAGAGTGCAGCAAGGCAAGAAGTCATCTGTGAGGCATGTGGAGTTTGGGATGAATTATCAGTGTGAATCACTAAGGGGGGAGTTGAAGAACCCCAAACCGCAGGCACAACTTCACAGATGCAGTTTCAGATTCCAATAAAGTGATTTAATGCCACAAATACCTTAATGTATTCCACAGTTCCAGCAATATGACTCTTCCCTGCTCCACTCCATCCAAGTGAGCTTCATCCAACTCCTCTCCTGACTCTGAAGCCCGAGTGGAGAGGAGCAGCTTCCTTTATACCAAACCTGGGATTACTTCTGCTGCTATCACACTGCATCCAGGAAGCCCTTCCAGGTCCCAGGGATAGGAGATTCTGCCTCCAGCAGCTCCCTCGAGGACCTCAACAGGGCTTTCACACTAAAACTATAACTCCAATGCAGCGCTGTCCAAACAGACCTCCTAACCAGGAGAAGTACAACTAACCAATCTGGTTGGGATGCCCATCCACCTCTGTCCTTCTATTTAAAGGACCTCCCAGCCAGGTAATGAACTATCCATCCTGGCCAGGATGCCAGCCAACATATGTTTGCCATTACATCGTTTATTTGCCTTTGCACTGTTTTGGTACTATTGCTAAGTTCGGAAAGCTGGTTTTGACGACAAAGTCAAAATTTTAGTACCGATCCAACAGAATTATTTATTAAACTGTGTCACGCAAGTTTGAATTGGGGACAGCTTAAAAGCCCCAGTGGTGGTAATTCCATGCCAATCCATAGGATGGTGCTGTTCTGTTCCTCTCTCTGTAGACTTGGATGATTGACAATTTACTTCTGACATCACTTCCTGTGTCCAATCCCCTGGCCCCGCCTCTTCCTGCCTGGCCTTTATTTGACCAGATGTGTTGCCATCTTGAGCAGTCTATTTTCAGACTTGTATCTACAGAGACATTTCTTTTGCTGAAAATCTCTTTATTATTTTTGCATTTACAATATACAGTATGGGGTATATATTTGTGTACTCTTTTACAACTTTAAAATGTGTAATTGTGTATTTAACATTGTCAGTGTTTGTTAATATGCTTAATGAGGTCTGCCCCATAATGTTTAGATGGTGAAGCAGGTTTGGCTTTACATGCCTCGTCAGTCTCCCAATTACGTTATAAGCTCCATCTCCAGTTGAATTTGCCACCTATCAAAAACCTTTCCCACAGTTATTAGGGAGCTGGCATATAACAGCTAGCTGATAGCTTGTGCTTGGACGTCATCAAAGTAATGCAAGTCAATGCAATATACACAAGATATTATTAAATACTTATTGAATATTCTTCTTTTTGGATATTGTAACATAAAAAGAAAATACAGAAGCACTTAAAATCTTAACACATGACCTGGCCCTGCTTTATAAAAACATGTTTTCTATGCAGCTTACAAGTTTTATGAATGTCTTTTCCATTTATAAAGCTGTGCATATAATAATATGTAATCATCATGCTTGGCCTTGGTTTCTGAGTTTGTTAGGCTTTTTGACAGACACAAAAATGAATGTTTACAAATTCTTTCATAGAATATCTAGTGTGATGGAAACCAGCTTGCCAGCAAGCCTCAAACACGATGACACAATACAGCCCCGGGTTCAAATAAATGGATGATTTATTATATGCAGTGCCTCAATGTTCAGCACAAAGCACAAGTAATCTCTCCACCAATTCACATCTCCTCTCTCCACCGCATTGCCCTTCTTCAGTCGAGTGTTGCTTTCCTTCCTCCAAGCTCCGACCAGCCTGGATAAGGGAGTGCAATCCCTATTATTGAGGACCCGGGAGTACTTCTGGTGCCAGGTCTGATGCCCATTGGAAGTACTTCCGGGTCATGTGGAAGTCCGATATAGCAGAGAGCAGCTGTTCCTGCAGCATCCTCTTATAGGGCTGTGCTGCCAGTCTACAACTCCCTGCATTCCCTGCTGGTTCCCAAATGGGCACCGATATGGAGGGCTGCTGCCATCTAGTATCTGGGGGGAATAAAAACACCTCTCAGAGACAGTCCTTCCCTATCCTTTTCATCTCTTCTCCCATCCAGAGAAGGTACTGCAACCATGTCCAGTTGGGACACCTGTCCATTTGCCCAGGGCCTCCCATCCGGGTAAGAAATCTTCTCTGTCCATCAATCCTCTCGAGGAGTTGCTTTTGGGTATAGCACCTTCCTCTCTCTTGGCTTGGATGCCTGTATGCCCTCTTGGAGCCTCCCGTCTAAGTAAGGAACCATTCCCTCTCCATGGTTGGGATGCTTGTCCATCTCGTATGCCACCTGAACTAGCCTTTGCTTTTCCAGTATGTGCGTTGTAAATGCACAGAGGGGCAGGTGGGTCACGCTGATTATTAACATAAAGGCCAGCAATAACCGCTTGTTTTTCGTAATGACTGCACAGATAACCGCAATCCTAAATAGGCTCTAATCAAGGATCAGGAGATGGAGAAAAAGAAAGGTGAGGTGAAATCGATACTAGAAAATGAGAATTAAACACAGCCGTGAAACATGGCACATAAAAGATATATTGAGGGGATCGAGTGCCAGTAAGGAGGTTAATTCATTAAGTCAAAGTGACGGTATGGAATATACAAAAAAAAAAATACGCAGTGATTCATAAATTTGCTTTGGCTTTGATTTCATTGCAGACAGTATGAACCCGATATTTCATGTTTTGTCTGGTCAACTTTGTTTCATTCGTTACGATACATCCACAACTGTATTTCAGGCCTGCAACACATTCCAAAAAGCAGTTGGAACGGTAAAGCATGCAGCACTTTGTAATGTCGCCATTCCTTCTCACAACACTTAAAAGACATTTTGGCATCGTAGATACCAAACGATAAAGCTTTTCCGGTTTTATTTTGTCCCGTTCTTCTTGCAAACACGTCTTAACGGTACGTGGTTGTCATTGTCAAATTTTTCTTTTCAAAATTCTCCACACACTCTCTATTGGGGACTGCAGGCAGGCCAGTGCAATACCTGTACCCTCTTCTTCTGCAGCCATGCCTTTGTAACATGTGCAGAAATGTGGTTTTGTATTGTCTTGTTGAAAAACCCATGGATTTCCCTGGAAAATATGAAGGCAGCTCTAAAATCTCAGTGTCCTTTTCTGCATTAAGGCTGCCATCACAGAAGTATGACTGACCTTTGCCAAGGGCATCGACACATGACCAGACCCTGCAGGCTTTCGGACTTTTTTCTGATTCCAGTCTGGATGGTGCTTTTCATCTCTTGTTCGGAGCACACGGCATCCATTTCTTCCATAAAGGATTAGGAATACTGATTTGTCAGAGCCCAATGCACATTTCTACTGTGTGATGGTCCATTCCAGATGCATCCGAGCCCAGAGAAGTTGACACCGCTTCTGGACATGGTTAACATCTTCTGCCATCTTCTGCCTGCTACATCTCTGATGTTCGTATACATCTGCCTTCTTCATCATTTTGACATTTTCACCTTCACACTGTACATGACCAAACCAACTCATACGTGCTTGTCTGTAATACAAGCAACACTGATGTTGAAACAAATACCGTATATACTCACGTACAAGTCGGTCTTGAAACCAAAAAAATTGATCATAAAATCAGACCCCAACATTTACGCCCGTTCAAAAATCCATCCATCCATTATCCAACCCGCTATATCCTAACTACAGGGTCATAGGGGTCTGCTGGAGCCAATCCCAGCCAACACAGGGTGCAAGGCAGGAAACAAACCCCGGGCAGGGCGCCAACCCACCACAGGGCACACACACCCATACCAAGCACACACTAGGGACAATTTTGGATTGCCAATGCACCTAACCTGAATGTCTTTGGACTGTGGAAGGAAACCCACGCAGACACGGGGAGAACATGCAAACTCCACGCAGTAAGGACCTGGGAAGCGAACCCAGGTCTCCTAACTGCAAGGCAGCAGCGCTACCCACTGCGCCACTATTCAAAAATATGAAGCTTAATTTTTTTTTTCAAGCTGTGAAATGAGCCATAAATCAACCAGAAAAAATGGCAGATGGGGAGCATACAGATGTCCAGTGGACTGGTGATTACCAGAGAAGCTTGTGGATTTCTGTGATGAGGGAGACTGGGACCATCATGGACAACAGAAGCCCATCATCAAGACTGTGTGGGGTTTGGAGTTTGGTGGTGCTCCCTGCTGGCTACAATGGTTTCGAAAAGTGATATACTAAATACAAAATACCGTTTATACTCACATATAAATCGGGTCTTCAAACACAAAAAATCGATCATAAAATCAGACCCCGACTTATACGCCTGTTCAAAAATATGACACTTAATTTTTTTTTTTTTACATATACTTGCCTCCTCCGATCTCACATCAGTTTCTCAGACGCATCAAATTTTGTTGCAGCAGCACAGTTACCAGTTTCTTTTTCCACTTCAACGATGTTTAATTTAAAACCAGCTTCATATTGTCTTCTGATCGAACGCTCCATCGTAGATAAGGGATGCTCTTACGATAAAGGTGTATGAGGGTGTGAGATACAAAAAACAAAAATCAGTACAAACGTCACTTCAGAATAGTTTGGGTATTAACGTGTGGTCACGTAGGCACAATACATAGAAAAAAAGGCCGTGTGCTCCGTGGTTACTCTCTCAGGTGGGCGTTAGCATATCGTAATCTCTTGGACCAATAGCGTGAGTTTTCCACATTCGACTTATACGGCCGACATTATAAAATACTGGAAATAATACGGTAAAGTCAAGCCCAAACTTATACGCAGGAGAACTTAAACACGAGTATATACGGTACCCGCATTCCTTTTCCTGTCCTTCAGAGAGACTCCTAGAATCCATATCTGCATCCTAAATTTTGCTCTTTCCTCTTTCGGTTCTTGCATACGCCTTACATGTCTGATCAATTAACTCTTTTAGGGCTAATTTTTATTATATTTTTCCCTTTTGTCCCTGGGCGGAATATTTTTCCAAAAAACTCAGTTTTCTAAAAAGCAAACAAAGCAATGGTTTGACACATAAATCAACATACAATACTTATTTATGACAAATGTCACTCTGTTTTATGTTCCATGAGCCCCTACAATATGTCAATTACTTATTACATAGCTGTTTGTCTCATCACTCATAAGCTGTAAGCACTTTCTGGATAAAAAACACCTGAAGTAGTCGAGTGGCTGGTAATCCGTAGTGTCCACTAGCATGCCATGCCGTTTGAGAAAGTGCAGTAGTCTGCTTGCCTCCCACGGATCTATCTCTGTGTTGAGTTCCCAGGGTGAACGTTACCATAGGCACATCAGCTACACGAGGGAGTTCAGCACTATGATCAGATGGGGGCCGATCAGCAGATGCAGGTACCTGACTTTCATTTTCGATCTCCAGATCGTTTTTGTCAATATCGGAGTTCAATAAGTCAGAGTCTGATTCAGCAATAATATGCAAAAAATAAATAATATGCACCGAGTATTTTCTTTGCTCATTCGCTTTGCTCTCTTGCCCGATGTGGATGCCATTCTAGACGTTGTTTACTCTCTGCTTCTCACGCGCATGCAGCGATTCAAAGTCAAGTCAATGAGTCTAACAATCCTCCTAGCTAAGAGGGTCTACCTATAACATAACGGTGAGGTTTATCGATGTTTACAGCTTTTTTTCGCCCTCTGCCTCAATGGAGGAGACAATGGAGGATCTGATCGGGGCTCTTGAGAGACAGAGAGAGGGGTCTGAGTGTCTGGACTTAGAACCGAGATCCAGGCCTTTAATGACCTCTTGGTCACAGCCATCAGCAGTGTGTCTGTCTGCGGAGAGAGTGTCGATCTTGTCGAGAGGTTTACTTACCTTGGCAGTGACATTCATGTCTCTGGTGACTCTTCCTATGAAGCGCAAGCGCGAATATTGGCAGAGTTTCTTTGCAGCCTTTGTCAATTTTCGTAAAGCGTTTGACTCAGTTGATTGAGCTGTCATGTGGGACATCCTGAGACTTTGCGGGATCCCCTGAGTTGCTGGATATCAAGGCCGGCCTGTCCACTGGTACTGTGAGTGCAGTGCAGAGTGGAGAAGGCAAACCTTCTGCGTTTTTCCCAGTTGATTCTGGGGTTCATCAGGGTCTGTTCTGCTCCTGCTCTGTTCAATGCTTGCATAGACTGGGTGTTGGGCAGGGTCATGGGGTCCAGCGGCTGAGGGGCATCAGTTGGCGAAGAGAGATTCACTGATCTTGACTTTGGCGACGATTCTGTGATCTTCGCGGAGTCAATGGAGGCTCTGATCGGGGGTCTCGAGAGACTGAGCAGGGAGTCTGAGTGTCTGGGCTTGTGAAGGTCCTGATAAAAACCAAGATCCAGGCCTTTAATGACCTCTTGGTCACAGCCATCAGCAGTGTGTCTGTCTGAGGAGAGAGTGTCGATCTTGTCAAGAGGTTTACTTACCTTGGCAGTGACATTCATGTCTCTGGAGACTCTTCCTATGAAGTCAGTAGATGGATTAGGAGAGCATAGGGGGTCATGAGGTTGCTGGAAAGGGGTGTGTGGCGCTCCTGATATCTCTACAAAAGGACGAAGGTCCAAGTCTTTAGAGTCCTGGTGCTTCTTGTCTTACTATATGGTTGTGAGACATCCAGTGAGCCGAGATGAAGACTGGACTCCTTCAGTTCTGTGTCTCTTCGGAGAATCCTTGGGTACCACTGGTTTAACTTTGTGTTGCTCACAGAGTCCTGAATGAGGCACATTAACTGCATGGTGAGGGAGCGTCAGTTACAGCACTATGGCAATGTGACACGATTCCATGAGGGTGATCCAGCTCACAGAATCCTCATTGTTGAAGACCCAAGTGGCTGGACCAGGCCAAGGGGACACCCACCTAACACCTGGCTGCAGCAGATAGAGGGTCATTTCTGAAGGCTGGGACTGGACTGTCTGCCTGAGAGGTTGCCAACCGCTATCCTGAGCTGTTTCGTCGTGTGGTGGGTGCAACAAAGTGCTGTACCAGTGCATGCTCTCCAACCTGACCTGAACTGACCTGCCCCAAATGTCAACTTTAGTCGACCTAAGGGTTTTGTGTAGACAAACGTTCATCATGGTTCGGCGAAAAGAATCAGTATTTAACAGTGACGAAAAAGAGAAAACACTGGCTTTTTGGGAATCAGTGTGGGACATATTGATAAACTGGAATGTCAACCTAATGGTGTGGGATAAAGTGCATTGTGTTTGCTGAAAAAAACAGCAGAGCTATTCTTCTTTTTTTCAGGGCTATAATTTCTGTTTACATACTTCTTTTGCGTAAATCTTCAAATGAAAAGCAGTACACCATAAGAAACATTCATCAATGAAAGGGAGGAAGTTACAAAATGTTGGCCAAAAAATGTCAGGAAAAAGATCTGCGACCCCGGCAAAGCACCACACATTCCGCTCTCTGAACTATAAACCTCCCATGGGCCCTCATTCTGTTGTCTCATGACCTCATGAAGCATCCCCGGAAGAAGCAGACGTTACAGAAGGTTGCACCGGTGTTGCCCTGAGGATGTTCTTTGCTAAAGTCTCCTGAATCCCAGCTCTTAAACTGGGTTTTCCCATTTGGGACCCTCATTCCTTGTTATCTTTTGTTCTTTCTTTTATGTTTTTCAGCTTCAAATAAGGTGCCTTCAAACTTAAAAAAGTCAGAAAAACTCTCATAGCATCTATTATGCATGCAGTATGAATATTTTAAATTGAAATTGTTCTAATGGTTTTATTAAAACTTCCTTGTGCACTATAAGAAAATTTGAATTCCCTATAGTGATAAAATGAGCGATTTTTTTGGTGGGTGGCTGTTGGGTGATTCATTTGATAAGGAATACCTTACTAATGTGACCACACGGGGGCGTCCCTGAGCCCCAAACCTCAGACACAACAGTATGCCACATAATCCTGGTTAAAAAAAGAAAGTAATTTATTATAAACAAGTCACCAAATGTACAATAATCACCAACCACAATTTATCGAAACATGTCCCTCTCTCTGTTCTCTCCTTCTGCTGTTCCTTTGAGTGTTGCCCACTCCCTCCCGAATCTGACTCATCCAATGTGGGATGGTGGGCTTCTTTTCAAGCCGGACCCGGGAATGCTTCTGGTGCCACATCATGTCTTCCTGGAAGCACTTCCAGGCCATACAGAAGGTAGGGAGGTCCTCCCCAGACAGCGCCCTCTATTGGCACCCAAGGAGCCCAACAGGTTTGCACTTCCAAACTCCAACTCCCAAGCAAACCATGAGGGTGTCCTGACTGGGCTGCCACATGAGGACCACTGCCACTTGCTATATGGGGGACGGAACTGCTCCCAACGCCAGGCTTCTGCTGGTCCATGCAACATATTATTCTTGCCGGGGATAAAGTTATTTCATCGTCCAGCTGGTCAACCCATCTATCCTTCTGTTCTGACCTACCATCTGGGCTAGAAATTGTCTTCCTTCCTGGCTGGGATACCTGTTCTCCTCCTACACTAAGAACTATAGTATAAAAATGGACAGAGGCTACCGAAATGTACAAGAAAACAGTAAGAAAGGAAAAGGTGACAGAAAAGTTTTGGAATTTTGCACCTTTTTACGAGACCTGATTGGTCGTATTAGGCCTATGTGCTCAACGTAGCACTATAAGATACCAAGACCTGTCCGCACATTTATCAAGTGTCTCAGAATTAGTCCAAGGAGATGCATTAAAATTCTAACTAGGATAAGAATTGGACAATGGAAGGGTCCTACACCCACTCCCAGCAAGATGTAGGGGATCACGTTTGAGAATTAATGACATCACGGTTTAATGGCACTCCAAGTCGCAAAATTGAACTTACGATGGTGTTTTGTAGTTTCCTTGGAAATCTTGATAATAATTTTTTTTTTTGTTCTTTTTGTCACCTTATACAATTTCTTGTATTAGGAATTTGTTAGTTTTCGCATACCCCTTGGGGTCAGAGCGCAGGGTCCGCCATTGTACATCACCCCTGGAGCAATTTCAGGTTAAGGGTCTTGCTCAAGGGCCCAGCAGAGTAGGATCTCTTTTTAGGTAGTGACGGGGATTCGACCCAGCAACCTTCTGGATACCAGCACAGATCCTTAGCCTCAGAGCCACCACTCCACCTCAAAATCATAATAATATTTTGTAGTTTTCTGATGCTAACACTAAGGCATCACCATAAGGATAATAAAAATCACAATAATAATAATAACAATAACAATATTTAAAGTAGTAGGGGAAGAAGAAGAAGTAAAATGTAATGAGGTTGTAGCGGGGCTACATAGTTAGTGTTGTAAAATGTCAGTACTGAGTGCGTCTCATTTCCATTGTCCCGTTTGCTGTTTATGTGTGTGTATCAGTAAATGCCGTCCCCATAAATGGGGACGGATGATGGAAGAAGACCACAGCCTCTAACCTGGAAAACACCTTTCACAATTAATCAATTACAGCCGTCACAGGACTATTTAAGCCATCAGGAGGGAATATAGAGAAGAGGGAGGAGAGGAGAGGAAAGGAGAGGAAAGGAAAGGAAAGGAAAGGAAAGGAAAGGAGAGGAGAAAGGAGATCATTTGTTTTCAATCACGTATCAACTTACTTGCTGTTTTTTCTTCACATCGCGCCTTTGCACCAGCTTGTTTTTCATTTTGCCGGACTGTCTTTCATCCTTCATCTGCTGAGACCCCAGGGTCGATTCGTCATCCACCATACGCCGCGGAATCACGGTGAGGTTGCTCCATTTGCCGGGAAAATCAAACAACGCATTTTTCTCTAGTTCAGTCATCTGTATTCAGGACAGTTTTTATAACCGGACTCAAGTTCACAATCATTCCGTATATCATTCATTTTTTGTTATTCGTGTTGTTTGTTATATGTTACAGGGGCAAGGGAGGGTTTTGTTGTAGTTATATATGGTGGTGTCTCTTTGTTGATGTGGTGTAGGGATATTTATATTTATATATGTTTATCTTTCTATTTTTGTATTTTGTCTTGTTGTTTCATTTAATACATTTTAATCAGTTTAATTTTACATACCTGCTTTTGTGTGCTTATATTTACACCGTCGATTGTGGGGGAAAAGTTTAATTTGTCAGAGGTACGGCTTGATAGTTAGATTCATCTCAGTAAATAATCCAGGTCACAGGTCTTGGAGGTGTAGCTGCCGGCTGGGTAAGAGGTCGGCCGTTACAAGGTTGGATATTGAACCTAAGCTGTAGGTAATTATTGCCACTTTGCAGCAACATCAAGCATAATAAAGTTTGCTTTCATGAGCCTCTATGTGCTAATGCTGTCATATTACTTGTGATTTACATATGCATACTCATTCAAAAATGATCTTTATGTGCGTGTCATCAGCTGTGTAAACAGCTCCAGGAAAACCAGTGATTTGCATAAACGCAACTTACATTCACATAACCTCAAATGGAGTTGGGGGAAACATGTACACTTGTGTGACCTCACACGCTGTAAGGGTGCTCAACGTTTGGTGCAAAATTCGAGAAATGGTTGGTGGTGAGAAATCATCAGTATTGCAAAGCGACATTTTCCTATTGGCCAATAAATGTGTGATCAGCACAGACATTCTACTTGTAGCTGTTGTGTTGTATACGGTATGTTGTCGCATATCGGGCTGGGTTTACACTTTCCAGAGCCAATTCACTTACAGAGAAAACACACCTTTACAAAGGTAGCCTTCTAGAGTTTGCACAAGTCTCATATCTCACGGTAATAAAAACTTTTATAAGTGACTAGCTGATTACCCAGTGGCTTCGCTCACTGAGTGCAAGGGAAAAAAATAAAATGTAGTATTTATAAAACAAGTTTGTTAATTGCCAGTTTTAATTTTCAACAAATAAAGAGCATTTACAATAACATAGAAATCAATATAAACAACATTATTAACATCTTTATCATATGAGAATATGAAGTAATATGTAAGAAGCACATTGCAGATAAATAAAAATTATTAAACAGTAAAATCTTCTTCTATAATACACTACCGTGGCTTTTCGTTTGTCTGTCCAGGATTTTAAATCACCTGTAGCTCGCAAACCGTTTCACCTATTGACTTGAAATTTGGTACACATGTACTATGTGATGTCTACTATCCGCTTTCAGGATGATGATTTTATCACTCTTTTTATTTTTATTTTATTTTATTGTAGAATCAACTCTCAGCAGTGTGCAGCAAGGCAGCCGTGCGCACATGCGTACGGGCACCGTTCTCATTCCCTACCACCTTCGCTAATCATTCTTGAGGCAGATTGAAGATTTAAGTGCCAGATTAAGTGAAATGTTAAATAAAACGTACTAAGTAATTGCAACACAAACACTGACTTAATCAGTTTTAACACGAAAAGATGCCGATGGAAGAAGAGAAGAAGCGGGCTGCTGGGGTGGAGTAAAGAAGATCTGCTCAGGAAACAGCAAGCGCATCAACCTCTGAGCAAACGAATGGTAAACGTAAAGAGAAATAGGATGAAAACTAGGAATGCTCAAGTCAAGTGTATTCGTGCCATTACTGGTATTTTGATAAAAGAATTTGAACAACATATAAGAAGCGTATAAATTATTAAACAGTAAATCATTAACATTTAAGAAGTAAAGATACATTGAGTACTACTGCAGTGCTTTCGGGTATACTACATTTTTTGTTTGCCCATTACGTGCATAAATGTATAAATTTTTTGGTGTACCTACCCGAGAACACGCGACATATAACTGACCGTGGGAGAAGCATGGATTTTAAACACGCGTTGAGTTAATCCGCTGGTGTCCCTCGGGGAATAACTGGTAATGTTTGACGAAAATCTCCTGCGAGTAAAATGACAGTACCTCCCATTATTTTGGTAGGATCTCTGAGATCTTGCATTATTCAGTTAAAGGCTTCATAAGCTCTTTTATGTGCCATGGTGCATCTCATCCCAAACTATTATCTTTGAATGTTGCAAGACTTTTGCCTTTCCAGAGCCCTTGCGTATGTTGCAAATTGGATTTTCGTCGTGAGTGAGGTTTAATGGTAATTGAAATGCCGAATGTGCTGTACGGCCTCCATCTAATAATGTAAAAGCGATTCCCGATGACGCTACAGCCAAAGCTATGTCACCATTCGCTCTCTCGGCAAGAATCAGGTTTATTAAGAATGTTTTTCCTGTACCTCTGTGGTCATACATAATTTCCGTTTCAAATGCGAAAAGAATTTTATATATATAGATTGCTTAATACAAGTAGTTCTTCCACAGTCTGGGGTTCTCGTGTCTGGCAGACCACTCACAGAGCTTGTGGTCACCTTGCCCCTCCATAGCCTGACAGCTTTGAAGATGGCTACCTTTGAATCCTTTTAATTCCCGGAGGATGATTATGGAGTGAATAACCTCTGACACTTTGGTGGATTTTTGAAAAACTCCTCTTCTTCTTATTTCAGCTGCTTCCATTAGGAGTTGCCACATTGGATCATCTGTTTCCATCTTTTTCTGTCCTCTGCATCTTGCTCTGTCACAACAATCACCAGCAGCAGCGAGTACATCACACCCATCCTACTCCGTCTTCACCGGCTCCCTGTGTCCTACAGAATCGAATATAAAATCCTACTAATAACCTACAAAGCCTTAAATAACCTCGCGCCAAACTACATCAGTGACCTTCTCCATTACTATGTGCCTGCCCACCCACTAAGGTCCTCTGATTCGGGCAATCTTGTTGTACCCCACACTAATCTACACTCCATGGGTGACAGGGCCTTCATGGGCCGTATAGCGCCCAGACTCTGGAATGACCTACCGAAATTAATCAGGTCAGTTGACTCCATGAATTCTTTTAAAAAACAACTCAAAACTCATCTGTTCAGGAAGGCTTTTAGCTCTACTTGACTTTATTACCCTTCTCTCAGTTTAATTCTCTGTCAACATACTCATGTAACCTGTATGTGTGTGCGAGACCATCAATTATGTTGTCTGTTTTTTTTCTGTGAATTCACTGTCGTAATCTTCTTTATTCATTTATCTGGTTTGTACAATGCTATATACTGTATACCCTGCCATTCTTTCTTATATTCTGTAAGTGCTATGAGCATGGGAAAGGCGCTCTATAAATAAAATGTATTATCCAGCCATCCATTTTCCAATCCACTGAATCCGAACACAGGGTCATGGGGGTCTGCTGGAGCCAATCCCAGCCAACACAGGGCACAAGGCAGGAACCAATCCCGGGCAGGGTGCCAACCCACCGCAGTTAAAGGTATTATTATTATTATTATTATTTATTATTATTATCACCTGCATGTCGTCTCTGACCACATTCATAAAACTTCTCTTAGGCCTTCCTCTTTTCCTCTTCCTTGGCAGCTCTATCCTTAGAACCCTTCTCCCAATATACTCAGCATCTCTCCTCTGCACATGTCCAAACCAACGCGATCTCACCTCTCTGACTTTGTCTCCCAAACGTTCAACTTGAGCTGACCCTCTAAAGTCCTCATTTCTAATCCTGTCCATCCTCGTCACACCCAATGCAAATCTTAGCATCTTTAACTCTGCCACCTTCAGCTCTGTGTCCTGCTTTCTGGTCAGTGCCACCGTCTCCAACCCATATAACATAGCTTGTCTCACTACTGTCCTGTAGACCACATTCCCCGTTACTCTGTACTGTTGATCCCAAGTATTTAAACTCATCCACCTTGATCCTCACCATTCCACTGACCTCCCTCTCATTTACACACATGTATTCTGTCTTGGTGGTCCTATTGACTTTCGTTCCTCTAATCTCCAGATCATATCTCCACCTTTCCAGGGTCTCCTCAACCTGCTCCCTACTATCGCTACAGATCACAATGTCATCAGCAAACATCATAGTCCACGGGGACTCCTGTCTAATCTCGTCTGTCAACCTGTCCATCACCATTGAAAATAAGAAAGGAATCAGAGCTGATCCCTGATGTAATCCCACCTCCGTCACTCCTACCACAGACCTCACCACGGTCACACTTCTCTCGTACATATCCTGTACAACTCTTACGTACTTCTCTGCCACTCCAGACTTCCTCACACAATACCACAACTCCTCTCTCCTCACCCTGTCATATGCTTTCTCCAGGTCCACAAAGACGCAATGCAGCTCCTCCTGGTCTTCTCTAAACTTCTCCGTCAACATCCTCAGACATCTGTGGTGCTCATTCTTTTCATGAAACCATACTGCTGGTCACTAATCATCACCTCACTTCTTAACCGAGCTTCCACTACTCTTTCCCATAACTTCATGGTGTGGCTCATCAATTTTATCCCCCTGTAGTTACTACAGTCCTGCACATCCCCCTTAATCTTAAATATCGGCACCAGTACACTTCTTCTCCACTCCTCAGGCATCCTCTCACTTTCCAAAATTCCATTAAACAATCTGGTCAAAAACTCCACTGCCATCTCTCCTAAACACCTCCACTCCAAAAAGTTCAAGAATGAAGTGTGCTTAAAAGGGCTATTCCAAATTTTCTTTCTGCAACTCTGAACCCAGAACGTGACAATGTTTCCACAACAGTTAAGTTTTTTATAGGATTTTTCTTGTGTACTGCTTAGACAATAGGTACTGAAGGGTAGGCATTGCCATTGTGCAACCATTGTGCAACTTTCAGGATTAACAGTGACGAATCAATAAAAAGGCGCCATTGCTGTGGGTCGTGCATACTGCATAAAGCTGTGTTAGGACGAAACAAAACAGTTTACTTTGTGTGCAACATATTAGTAAATTGAAAATATGAGAGCTGGTTGGGAGAATGTGCTGATAGTGCGTTGCCGCACCCACCACACAATGGAACACCTGGAAGAGAAAATCACAAAAATAGGCAATTGCAATAAAATGGTTAAAGGTGAATTTTGGAATCAGCAGAGCAAAATTGGTTAGATAAACCCAAACATGTTTAGGAACCAAAATCTTCATTGTCCAGTTATTTTAAGACACTAGCTGTGTAAGCCCGGGGTCCTAGAAAATATTGAAATCATCAGAAAAAAAATTGAAATGTAGAGATGTCAGGTAATTGAAAGGAGCTCCTCTCGGTGTCTCTCTCCTAGGAGGTTTCGTTTTGCTGACGTGCTTGTCTCGCTTGTGTATTAGCGGCAGGAGGAAAAGTAAAAGGGACACCGTTATGCGAATGTTATCGGCTAAGAAACTTTGTCTTTCTTCTGAGGTTTCGTTTTGTCGATGTATTCTCATCGTTTGTGTTATTAGTGACTAAACAAGTTTTCTATTTCCTCGGAGGTGGAGCTCTTACCCCGACTCCACCTCTCGCTCCCGAGCCTGACAGACAGACACACACACTTCCACACGTAAACCTTTATATATAAGATATGCAAAAAATAATAAAAACGACCAGATAATGTTCAGAAAGATTATAATTCACAAAATATTTTATAGAGTCAAACCTCCAGTGTGTAATTATATCTGTCTTTATTTACTATGTATAAAACCTTCTATTTATTTACATTGACGTCCATGTTAAACCATTAGAACAATCTTGACGAGAACAGGCCATGCACCCCAGCAAAGCTCGCCAGTCCTGTCCAATGAAATCTTCCAAAATAACATAAAGTCGAGTTTCCAAAGTTTCTGAAAGTCTCTAAAGCAATTCTATCAAACTGCACAGCCACAGCAGCACAGGTCTATCCCAGCAGTTTCACGTTGGAAGTATGGTTAACGTGTAGTATAAATGGTTAAAATTAGGGGTAACTTAAGGTTAGGGGTTGGTGTTATTAAGGTGGTATAAACAGTTAAGATTAGAGGTATAACTTAAGGTTTGTCATTAGCTTGTAGTAGAGACATGTGGGTGACGTCGCTTCCGCCGTGAAACTGCTGGTGTAGGCCTGAGAGGCGGCTCTGCAGTTGGATGCTTCACCTGTAAAGTCTTACTGTCTACCACACTACTTGGTCACTGACTCCATGTGTCTATGGTTCTCTGTGTGAAGATTAACTTCCTAGCATATGTGCAGAATCTACCCAGTTTAAGTTTCCAACTGTTTCCCCATATTCTTGCTGAACTAATTTAAAAGCCACCGGCTCGATCCACTGGACTAATTCCCTTCATAATTTTAAACAACAACAACAACATTTATTTATAGAGCACATTTTCATACAAAAAAGTAGCTCAAAGTGCTTTACATAGTGAAGACAACATTAGTTAACATAGAATAAGAGTAAGGTCCGATGGCCAGGGAGGACAGAAAAAAAAAAAAAAAAAACTCCAGACGGCTGGAGAAAAAAATAAAATCTGCAGGGGTTCCAGGCCACGAGACCACCCAGTCCCCTCTGGGCATTCTACCTAACATAAATTAAATAGTCCTCTTTGTATTTAGGGTTCTCATGGAAGGACTTGATGATGATGGTCATGCAGACTTCTGGCTTTTAATCCATCACTGTTAGAACATCATAGTGCTTTGCGCCACCACCGAAAGGAAACTGGAAAAAGAAACAGAAGAGAGTAGGGGGTAATACAGATGAAAGAGCCACCATGAATAGTTATTACAATGAATTGGATATACAGAGTATCAGGATTAAATTATAGTGAAGTTATGAGAAGGCCATGTTACAGTAAAGTGTTTTCAGCAGTTGTTTAAAGTGCTCCACTGTATTAGCCTGGCGAATTCCTACTGGCAGGCTATTCCAGATTTTAGGTGCATAACAGCAGAAGGCCGCCTCACCACTTCTTTTACGTTTTGCTCTTGGAATTGTAAGGAGACACTCATTTGAGGATCTGAGGTTACGATTTGGAATATAAGGTGTCAGACATTCCGATATATAAGATGGAGCGAGATTATTTAAGGCTTTATAAACCATAAGCAGAATTTTAAAGTCAATCCTGAATGACACAGGTAACCATTGTAGTGACATCAAAACTGGAGAAATGTGCTTGGATTTTCTTTTCCTGGTTAGGATTCTAGCAGCTGCATTCTGCACTCGTTGCAAACGATTTATGTCTTTTTTGGGCATTCCTGAGAGGATTGCGTTACAGTAATCTAGTCGACTGAAAACAAACGCGTGAACTATTTTTTCAGCATCTTTCAGTGATATAAGAGGTCTAACTTTTGCTATGTTTCTTAAGTGAAAAAATTCTGTCCTAGTGATCTGATTAATATGCGATTTAAAATTCAGATTACAGTCAACAGTTACCCCTAAGCGTCTTACCTCTGTCTTCACTTTTAATCCTAATGTATCCAGTTTATTTCTAATAGCCTCATTGTATCCATTATTGCCAATAACTAAGATTTTAGTTTTCTCTTTATTGAGCTTGAGAAAGTTACTATTAATCCATTCAGAAATACAAGTCAGACATTGTGTTAGTGAATCAAGAGAATCGGGGTCATCAGGTGCTATTGATAAATACAGCTGTGTGTCATCAGCATAGCTGTGGTAGCTCATGTTGTGCCCTGAGATAATCTGACCTAACGGAAGCATGGAGATTGAGAAGAGCAGCGGACCCAGGATAGAGCCTTGTGGAACACCATATAGGATATCATGTTTCTTTGAGTTGTAATTACCACAACTAACAAAGAATTTTCTCTCTACCAGGTAGGATTCAAACCAATTTAAGACACTGCCAGAGAGGCCCACCCACTGACTGAGGCAATTTCTAAAAATATTGTGATCAATGGTGTCAAATGCGGCACTCAGATCTAAGAGGATGAGAACAGATAAATTACCTCTGTCTGCATTTACCCGCAAGTCATTGACTACGTTAACGAGTGCAGTTTCTGTGCTCACTATTATGATTAAACACTTCAATCAGGTCTCCTCTTAATCTTCTTTTACTTAAACTGTACAGGCTCCGGTCTTTATCTTTCTTCATAACTCATCCCTTGTAGCCCTGGAATCAGCCTAGTCGTTCTTCTCTGGACTTTTTCCAACACTCCTATGTCCTTTTTGTAGCCTGGAGACCAAAACAGCACACAGGACTCCAGATGAGGCCTCACCAGTGTGTTATAAAGCTTGAGCAGAACCTCCTTGGACTTGTACTCCACACGTCAGGGCGCTATATAACCTGACATTCTGTTAGCCTTCTTAATGTCTTCTGAACACTGTCTGGTAGTTGATAGTGACAAGTCGACTACGACTCCTAAGTCCTTCTCATAAGGTGGACTTTCAGTTTTCAGACCTCAAATTGTGTGTCGAAATCTAAACCTGGAGACCAAAACTGCACACAATACACCAGATGAGGCCTCACCAGTGTGTTATAAAGCCTGAGCAGAACCTCCTGTGACTTCTACTCCACACGTCAGGGCGCTATATAACCTCACATTCTGTTAGCCTTCTTAACGGCTTCTGAACACTGTCTGGAAGTTGATAGTGACAAGTCCACTACAACTCCTAAATTTTCTCAAAATTTTGAGACATTCATTTTCAAACCTAACATGTTTACTTCCTACACATAATACTTTACATTAAATTTCATCTTTCACAAACCTGCCCAAGTCCATATACTGTCCAAGTTGTGCTTTTGTTCCGGTCTTTACTCAATACCTTTATTATTTAAAACTGAATTCTATTTGCTTCATTTTTTTCATAGCTAATCAGTATGAGCAGGTTATGTGCTGAGGATCTTAGGTGCAACAGAATATACTAAGTAAGTTACAATTAAATCTAAGACATATCTAAAATTAAATATTCCCATATTTATATAAATAAAGTTACAAAGTCAGAGGGGGATTTTTATTCTTGAACTCGGCTGATGCCAAACCTCTGTGGTTTCAAAATATCCGAAAGCATGCAATTATCTTTTTTGGATGGAAACATATGATTCCACAGTAGACATCACCCTTGTCTGATATGCCTTCTGAAGTCTCAACCTTACGAAAAGGTTTTAGTTCTTCATTTTCGGAAAAAAAAAAATTAGGGTTAGGATTAGAAACTTTAGAAATCATAGAAACTTTATAGGTCCCAGTTAAAAATCAGCCGGTTTGCTTTTAATATGTTCCTTTTTTTACCATTTTATAAAAGTCCTTCTCTGTATGATAGAGATACAGTATGTCTACAGTACTCTTCATCTAACAAGGACTGCATTCAGAACTCGACGATTCCACAAACTCACTGTTTTGCTGCTAAGGAGAAGCAGCACATGTTTTTTTAGCATCTAATGTTATCACCAGGTCTGTTTCTCTGTCTCTCTCCATATGTCTGTCCTCATAAAAACAATGAGTGGACCAATTTTCTGGAAATTTGAGCGAGCGCTCTTCTCCATGGAGATTTGTCGAAGTTCCATTTTTGTTGAGATTGTTCAAAAAGAGCACACTGTACAAATGTTTGAAATATTCCATTGGAAAGCACTGGCGATTTTTCTGAACTCCTCTATCTATCTGGTCTGCTTGCAATTATAAGAGATGCCCCTTCGGTCTCAGCTTTCAAATCCCAGCTGAACTCACTTCTTTAGTTTAGTATACCCTGACTAGAGCTGCTGATTAATTGTACATACTGCTACATCTATGTTGGTCATTAGCACTAAAATGTAAGTAATTTGATAGTTCTAATTTGTTACTAAACCTCACCTATTCTGTTTCTCTTCTCGGAACTCAAATGTGGCATTTGGTGCCACTGCCCACCTTCCAAGTTGTTTTGCCTTCCTAAGGTAAAGTCATCTCTGATGGAGGATTGCAGGAATCATCGGGTAGCACTGTCCACACCAACACAATCTTCTTCTTCTTCTTATTATTATTCTTTCGGCTGCTCCCATTAGGGGTTGCCACAGCAGATTATCCCCCTCCATATCTTCCTGACTTCTTCATCTTGCTACATCACACTCATTACCTGCATGTCCTCTCTCACCACATCCATAAACCTTCTCTTAGGTCTCTCCTCTTTTCCTCTTCCCTGGCAGCTCTATCCTTAGCGTCCTTCTTCCAATATACTCAGCATCTCTCCCCTGCACATGTCCAAACCAACACAATCTCACCTCTCTGACTTTGTCTTCCAACTGTCCAATCTGAGCTGACCCTCTAATGTCCTCATTTCTAATCCTGTCCATCCTCGTCACACCCAATGCAAATCTTAGCATCTTTAACTCTGCCACCTCCAGCTCTGTCTCCTGTTTTCTGGTCAGTGCCACCGTCTCCAGCCCATATAACATAGCTGGTCTCACTACCACCCTGTAGACCTTCACTTTCACTCTTGCTGATACCCGTCTGTTACAAATCACTCCTGACACTCTTCTCCACCCACTCCACCCTGCCTGCACTTTCTTTTTCACTTCTCTTCCACAATCCCCGTTACTCTGTACTGTTGATCCCAAGTATTTAAACTCATCCACCTTCACCAACTCTACTCCCTGCATCCTCACCATTCCAGTGACTTCCCTCTCATTCACACACATGTATTCTGTCTTGGTGGTCCTACTGACCTTCATTCCTCTCCTCTCTAGAGCATATCTCCACATCTCCAGGGTCTCCTCAACCTGCTCCCTACTCTCGCTACACATCACAATGTCATTAACAAACATTATAGTCCTAGGGGACTCCTGTCTAATTTCGTCTGTCAACCTGTCCATCACCATTGCAAATAAGAAAGGGCTCAGAGCCGATCCCTGATGTAATCCCACCTCCAACTTGAATGCATCCGTCACTCCTACCGCAGACCTCATCACTGTCACACTTCCCTCGTACATATCCTGTACAACTCTTACGTACTTCTCTGCCACTCCCGACTTCCTCATACAATACCACAGCTCCTCTCGAGGCACCCTGTCATTTGTTTTCTCCAGGTCCACAAAGATGCAATGCAACTCCTTCTGGCCTTCTCTAAACTTCTCCATCAACACCCACAGAGCAAACATCGCATCTGTGGTGCTTTTTCTTGGCATGAAACCACACTGCTGCTCACTAATCATCACCTCACTTCTTAACTGAACTTCCACTACTCTTTCCCATAACCTCATGCTGTGGCTCATCAATTTTATCCCCCTGTAGTTACTACAGTCCTGCACATCCCCCTTATTCTTAAATATCGGCACCAGTACACTTCTTCTCCACTCCTCAGGCATCCTCTCACTTTTTTTGAACATGCCTGGTAATAAATTTTATTTATATAGCACCTTTTCCATGCTGAAAAGGCTCAGCTCCTTCCATCTCTCCTCATAGCTCATACCTCTTAGTCATACGGCCAGCTTAGTCCCTCTGCTCTGGTTTTTCTCTAGCACTGCTCTGTCCTTTTTGTAACATGGAGACCATTACTGCTCACACCACTCCAGGTGAGACCTCACTAGTCTGTTACATAAGTTCAGCATAACCTCCCTTGACTACATGTACCCTACACGTGATGATACCGCCGAGGCTGCTGGGAGATGTAGGACATTTTAATTTGCACTGCTACAATATTAAAGGTATTGAATTCTTCTGCGATTATTTTGTGTTGTATATTTGTAATTAATTTAATCACTGTGTAGACATCTGTTTTCACTTTGACATTAAAGAGTCTTTTTCTGTTGATCACCACCAAAAAAGCCAAATTACATCCATTGTGATTCAATGCTATATAACAATAAAATATGAAAACTTCCAAGGGTGTGAATACTTTTTATAGGCACTGTGTATGGTAGATAATCTATATATACTGTATAAAAGCCAAAGACCACTGACTCACTCATCACGAAATTTCTCGAACCATGAGGATTTGGGACTTGAAATTTGGAATGTAGGTTACTCTACGCTAAAAAACGCTTTTAAAAATTTTGTGGTCCAAGTGCGAAATTTCTTGTAGTTTTTTAGACCCATTTGTTTGTCTGTCTGCTTTTCACGAGAGAACTACTTAACGGATTTAGATCTTAGGTCTTTTTTTTTTTCTATAATTTGCTTGAACATTCCGTTGATTTTGCGACTTTCTCATCGCGCTAAGTATCATAGTTCACTTGCGGTACCGATTTATTAGCGCAAATCTGAGAGAGACTCATCGGGCTGCGGGGATGGGGGCAGGGCCCTCCTCACTCACACATCTGCCTTGGGGCGTAACCTTAACTCCGCTTAGTTAGCGAATGAAAGAACTACTTAACGGATTTAGGTCTTTTTTTTTCTAGAATTTGCTTGAACATTCTGTTGATTTTGCGACTTTCTCATCGAGCTAAGTATCATAGTTCACTTGCGGTACTGATTTATTAGCGCGAATCCGAGAGAGACTCATCGGGCTGCTGGGATGGGGGCGGGGCCCTCCTCACTCAGGTGTCTGCCTCGGGGCGTAACCTTAACTCCGCTTAGTTAGCGAACAAGAGAACTACTTAACGGATTTAGGTCTTTTTTTTTCCAGAATTTGCTTGAACATTCCGGTTGATTTTGCGACTTTCTCATTGCGCTGAGTATCATAGTTTGCTTGCAGTACCAATTTATCTGAGAGAGACTCATTGGGCTGTGGGTAGGGGGGGCGGGGCCCTCCTCACTCACGCGTCTGCCTCGGGTCATAACCTTAACTCCACTTAGTTCACTTGCGGTACCGATTTATTAGCGCGAATCTGAGAGAGACTCATCGGGCTGCGGCGATGGGGGCGGGGCCTTCCTCACTCAGGCGTCTGCCTCGGGACGTAACCTTAACTCCGCTTAGTTAGCGAATGAGAGAACTACTTAACGGATTTAGGTCTTTTTTTTTCTAGAATTTGCTTGAACATTCCGGTTGATTTTGCGACTTTCTCATCGCGCTGAGTATCATAGTTTGCTTGCAGTAACAATTTATCTGAGAGAGACTCATCGGGCTGTGGGTAGGGGGGCAGGGCTCTCTTCACTCACGTGTCTGCCTCGGGGCGTAACCTTAACTCTGCTTAGCTAACGAACGAGAGAACTACTTAACGGATTTAGATGTTTTTTTTCTATAATTTGCTTGATTTTGTGACTTCTCTCATTGCGCTAAGAATCATAGTTCGCTTGCAGGAGCGATATATTCACGCTAACCTGAGACAGAGGCTGCGGGCCGAGGGGACGGGGAAGAGTGACGTCAGGAGTAGAGAGCTGGGCGGGGCCTCCTCACTGTCCTGTTTCACTAATACGCTGGCAAAGCCGCGGGGGATGGCCAGTGCTTTATAAATCTTAGCTATTGCTTCTCTGAGAGGTTCTTTAACTCCCTGAATATAGGCCTACTTAGTGGTGGAAATATGCATAAGTTATAACTGATAGGCTTCATCGCAGCAGGACAGATAGATCCAAAGTTCTTGGGGTGTCTTATCATTCCTCATAGCATTTCATGTGCTAACCTCTTTATTCAGTTCACGCTTGGACACAAGGCAGATGTTAAGAAATGGAAATCCCTGGTCTCCTCATTAGTCTTTGTTTTTTCCTCACTTACATTTTTTTCTGTTTATGGGACAAAGTAACAATTACAAGCTTTGGTTTTGTGTGTGTTTGTGTTTATTTAGCATCTATATTTCAGAAAGATTTCAATTTTTTTAAGTTTCTTTCTAAAGTACATCATGCTGCCTTTTCACAACCTGAGCTTTATTTTTTAAAGATTACAGCCACTAGGCTTCACCGCCTTCACTAGACCTGCTGTGCCCTTTTGAAATTCATCTGTACAGAATTGCAGTTGCTGCTGTCAGAGCCAAGACCCCCTCACACATGGAAGGCAGTTTGGTCCTCCCTGCATGGTGTTTACGTGTTCTCCTCTCTGTCTGTATGCGTTTTCTCCTGCTGCCCAAAGTCATGGAACTCAGGTGAATTGGCAACGCTAAATTGGCCTTTGTGTGTTTTAACCTCGCAAAGGACCAGAGGCCTGTCCAGGGTTTGTTTCTGCCATACACCCCGGGATATGTGATTAAACCGTCTACTTTGGAATGCTTAGGCTAACAGAAATATTTGTGTTCCGTTCTGGTCTGTCATTTGCATTGATCTAATGCCTGACTCTGAAATATACTTGATCTCCATGGCTGCATCTTTGCTTGCTATTTACTCTTTGACTAACATCATAAGGAGACATAGCTCTGTCCTTAAATCATGCGAATTACTAGTATTGCACAAAGAACAGAACCACTTGAATCCCGTGATTTGTTAAGGAAATTGTGCATGCCGGAAATAGTTTAGTTTAGTTTGCTGCAACAAAGATACTGAATATTTATGCAATCATTCCTTCACCATTTTCTTTTCATATTTATTATCTACTTAAAGTGTCTTTCTTTATCTTTTTCTATGTGCTGTAGAAGGGCTGAATGACAGGTAATATGCTACCTTCATCATGATTACATGATTTAAAGTTACACGTCAATATGTGCAAGAGTCTGAATATATCAGTTTGGTGCAAAGGCCATCTTTAATAATACTCCTCTACTTATTTGTCTTTGCTCCTTTTTTCGCATGATACTGTACAAAACTCAGAATCTGGCATTCTAAGTTCTTCAACTGGAATGATAGATAGATAGATAGATAGCGTAGTTGGCAGGATAGATAGATAGATAGATAGATAGATAGATAGATAGATAGATAGATAGATAGATAGATAGATAGATAGATAGATAGATAGATAGATAGATAGATAGATAGCGTAGTTGGCAGGATAGATAGATAGTGTAGTTGGCAGGATAGATAGATAGATAGATAGATAGATAGATAGATAGATAGATAGATAGATAGATAGATAGATAGATAGATAGATAGATAGATAGATAGATAGATAGATAGATAGATAGATAGTGTAGTTGGCAGGATAGATAGATAGATAGATAGATAGATAGATAGATAGATAGATAGATAGATAGATAGATAGATAGATAGATAGATAGATAGATAGATAGATAGATAGATAGATAGATAGATGGATAGATAGATAGATAGATAGATAGATAGATAGATAGATAGATAGATAGATAGATAGATAGATAGATAGATAGATAGATAGATAGATAGCATAGTTGGCAGGATAGATTTTTGTTGGTCAGCTTTCTTCAGAACAGGCCGCATGCCTGTCTCAATATGACTGCCGAGCTGTGCTCTTCATTGTGTTGTCCTTTTCATGGCAATGGTGTGTGAGATGCTCCTTCATGCTTGATGGTGTGAGAGAGAGATGGAGGGGTAAAGCAAGCAAATTAACAAACTCTCTGTCCAAACTCTACAGCCAATAGGGCGTCCTGGTACTTAATGACTTCTGATTTAAAACCAAACAGGCAACTTTTGACCAACAGAATTCTTGTGCGACAAAGTGGTCTCATAACTGCCCCCCAATACCATTTGTTAAGGTGAAGCTTGCCAACTAGATAGTTGGCCTCCGTGCAGGGGTTGATTGAGAGAGTCCTGCAGAGAATCACTTGCCAAACTGGTTTTAGACACCTCACCCCGAGGACGTGTCATAAAATTACAAAGACTCGGCCCTAAAAACCATTTGGGGGTCTGGTCTTAACCATCAAACCATTGCTGTTCTTATTAATAATGTAACACTAATATTGCATTGCTTTGTCTAAGTTACAAATAAAGACATATAAAATATTTATCAACTTATATATACAATTTCACACCACAACATACATTAATCATGCATAGTGGTCTTTTTTAACTTAGTAAGAAATCCAATGTGCTCCGTCAGTTTAAAAGACGTTTCACAGGAAAACCATGAGTGTTGTTTTATTTTCAGTAGTTGGCAAATTGCTAGACTGACCACTGCGTAAACTCTACAAACAGGGGAATTCTTGACACCATTTGGCTTGTATTGGTGGGGGGGGAGGGGGGGGGAGCGTGGGGGGGGCGTGTTTGGGGGGGTCATGAAGTACAACTGCATTGCCAGAGAAAACAGTTGAAGTTTAATCTGCTGCTTTGATACCACTGGCTTCAGCCCTCAACATGCTGACGCATCCCTTCTTGACATCTGGCAGGGACAGCAGGCTCCACGCTATTAGGGATTTGCCTTTTCAAAAAACACATTTGTAGAATCCAGAAATCATTTGCTTCAGTTCAGTTTGATATTCATAATAACTGCAACTCATTAACGGATTCTGCAGAACAGTAACGACTCCAGCTCCAAATTGTGGGGAGATTTTTTTTCTTTTTGCACTGCCAGCAGGTTTTTTTTTTTTAAATTCTTTCTGCTCCATCTCCTATTTTTTTGTTGTATTCATTAATGAAGCAGTATCTTGGTATGTTGTTTACAGCACTGCATTCCATGAGATCTTAGCTCCACCAAGTATATCTTAAGTGCCCAGGAAAACAGAATATGTTCATATCAGAGCTTGACAACTTAATTTCTTCATCTGTCTGGCATGCTTTGCATTTTATTATAGCGAACCGTTTATGAACAACCCTATTAATAGCAATGTTATTGCTGTGGTCTGCACCGTGGCCAGTGGTTAGCATTGCTGCCTTAACAGCTCCAAGAAAATGGCTTCTAATCCCAGTCTCTCCTCAAGTCAGTGTGGAGTTAACATAGGTGTGGACTTAACATAGGAAATCTAACAATCGAGAGGAGAACATTCAGTCCATCGAGACCTTTTGTTTAGCTATTAGCTAAGCTATCCCAATATTTCTTCAAGATTCTTCAAAAAGATTCCCAAGACTTGTCCTGAAATTTGACAAATGAGAGGAGACCCTTCAGTCCATTAATCCTGTTAGTGTAACTAATAGTTAAGCTACCCCAGTATCTCATCCAGATTCTTCACAGAGATTCTCAAGACTTGTCCTTAAACAAGAAATTTGACGAGAGGAGATTATTCAACCTATCAAACACATCTGTTTAGCAAATACCTACTCTGTCCCAACATCTCATCCAGATCATTCTAAAAGATTCTCAAGACTTGTCCGGAAATTTGACAAACGAGAGGAACCCATTCAGTCCATCAAGCTCGTTTGTTTAGCTAATAGCTAAGCTGTGTCATTATGTCATCCAGATTCTTCTAAAAGGTTCTCAAGGCTTGTCCTGAAACATGAGAAATTTGACGAATGAGAGGAGACAATTCAACCCATCAAGCTGATTTGTTTAGCTAATAGCTAAGCTGTCCCAAATATCTCATCCAGATTCTTCCAAATGGTTCTCAAACCTATTCTGAAATTTAACAAATGAGAAGAGACCATTCAGTCCATCAAGACCTTTTGTTTAGCTATTAGCTAAGCTGTCCCAATATTTCTTCAAGATTCTTCAAAAAGATTCCCAAGACATGTCCTGAAATTTGACAAATGAGAGGAGACCCTTCAGTCCATTAATCCTGTTAGTGTAACTAATAGCTAAGCTACCCCAGTATCTCATCCAGATTCTTCACAAAGATTCTCAAGACTTGTCCTTAAACAAGAAATTTGACAAATGAGAGGAGATTATTCAGACTATCAAACACATCTGTTTAGCAAATACCTACTCTGTCCCAACCTCTCATCCAGATCATTCTAAAAGATTCTCAAGACTTGTCCTGAAATTTGACAAACGAGAGGAGGCAATTCAGTCCATCAAGCCCGTTTGTTTAGCTAATAGCTAAGCTGTGTCATTATTTCATCCAGATTCTTCTAAAAGGTTCTCAAGGCTTGTCCTGAAACATCAGGAATTTGATGAATGAGAGGAGACCCTTCAGTCCATTAATCCTGTTAGTATAACTAACTAGCCAACCCGCGGCGTAGCATATGCCACATAATTATTTATTGATGAGTGAACACTTCCTGAATGACACAGTTGCCCAAATGGGGTGGGTTTGAGGATACGACTGTGAGTGAATGAAAAGATGGAACTCTGAAGAGAGCAACATACAATTGTCCATGACTGAAAACTGGTTTTGGCAGATAGTTTTGAAAGTTTGTCCCTCAGCCTTATTAATTGTCATTGCAAAGGCCAATCTAACAGGAAATTGTCTGCCTGTAAAAGTAAAAGGCAAATTTGAATCTGATGGGGTCAGGGATATCCGTGGAATAAGGACAGTTTGTGAGGTAGGAGCTGCGATAGTCTTACACTCCAGTATATTGTGGCGAATGCTGGTAACAGTCCGTTTAGTGCCATCACAGAGACTTCTTGCTGGCATGAGATTTCTGAGAAGTATGACAACTGAACCTATGTTAATTTTGAGTTTATGCGGAGGCATGCCAGTGGGAGTAAGACTGTTAAGAAATTCTTCAGGGAATGAAAGTTGATCTGCGGGATCGTTTGTGATGATGGAGGCAACGTTGGTGAAAGTTACTTCGTCGGTACGGATAAGTTTCAGTACTTATTCATTACGGTGTAGCGAGTCTTCGTTGGTAACGCTTAATATAGCTCGCGTACTGAGTTGTTCCGGAGTCACAGTTGAGAAGTCGATGTTGCCATATAGTTGTTGAACGGGATCAGAAATAAAAGGAAAACAATATGAAGGTAATGGACGTGGGAGGAGTGTTAGAGTTGGCGGGCGGGGCTCTGTCGTACGTGCCATGGTCGGCTGCTTAGTGAATTGTTGGTGGGCGGGGCTCTGTGAGTTGGCGGGCGTGGCTCTGCCTTGCATGCGTCTTGCTTGCCATGGACTTAGTCAATTATATATATAGATAGCTAAGCTACCCCAGTATCTCATCCAGATTTTTCACAAAGGTTCTCAAGACTTGTGCTGAAACAAGAAATTTGACAAATGAGAGGAGACCATTCAACACTTCAAGCTTATTTGTTTAGCTAATAGCTAAACTGTCCCAAATATCTCATCCAAATTCTTCTAAACGGTTCTCAAACCTATTCCGAAATTTAACAAATGAGAGGAGACCATTCAGTCCATCAAGACTATTTGTTTTAGCGTATAGCTAAGCTATCCGCTATTATGGGCAGGAAGAGGAGTATAGGAACTTAATCAAGGACTTTGTTAAATGGTGCGACTCAAACCACCTACAACTGAACACCAGCAAAACCAAGGAGCTGGTGATGGATTTTAGGAGGAACAGGCTCCTCATGGACCCCGTGATCATCAGAGGTGACTGTGTGCAGAGGGTGCAAACCTATAAATACCTGGGAGTGCAGCTGGATGATAAATTGGATTGGACTGCCAATACTGATGCTCTGTGTAAGAAAGGACAGAGCCAACTATGCTTCCTTAGAAGGCTGTCGTCCTTCAACATCTGCAATAAGATGCTGCAGATGTTCTATCGGATGGTTGTGGTGAGCGCCCTCTTCTACGCAGTATAGCTTCGCTATACATTAGTGTAACATCCAGGGTTGAGTCATGCGTTGTGCGCAATTCCACTGGGAATGGCCCTGATTTACCTTCATCTTGAATTATATTAAAACAGGTTCAGGAAAAGGATGGATTAATTGCTATTATTATGTTATATAACTTCCATTATTTAATCAATCTTGGTAATGGCTGTTTAAAATAAAGTTTTGTCATCTCTTCTGTTTAAAAGCTTTCAGACAGAACTACATTAACAAACTAAATACATCCTGATGGACCTCAGGAAGAGCAAAGTAATCCTGAATCCAGTCTGCTCTCAGTAAGTGAAAATTGTGGTGGTGTGTATTGTGTCAGACCCATGTGCATAGGGGGTGTCTTTAGGGTGATGAATCAAAATGTAATACCTCTCCGGCAGAGGTGCCGCTGTTGCTAATGCTTTCTCCTCTTTTATCCTTAGACATGAGAACATCTGACCAGAAGACTGATGTCAATTCCACCTCCATCCTTCCAAGAACAATCCATATATAAAATCCTGCAACTCCAGAAATCAAGTTCAGCATTGGACCTGTACAAATGGAGTCTCCAGAAATAATTGTGGAAGAACAAAAAGAGCCCGAGAGATGTAAATGTGAATTGACATCAGTCTTCTGATCAGATGTTCTCGTGTCGAAGGATTAAAGAGGAGAAAACATTAGTGTGCAGAGGGTGCAGATCTATAGATACCTGGGAGTGCAGCTGGATCATAAATTGGACTGGACTGCCAATACTGATTCTCTGTGCAAGAGAGGACAGAGCCGATTATACTTCTTTAGAAAACTGGCGTCCTTCAACATCTGCAATAAGATGCTGCAGAGGTTCTATCAGACAGTTGTGGCGAGCGCCCTCTTCTACGCGGTGGTGTGCTGGGGAGGCAGTATAAAGAAGAAGGACGCCTCACGCCTGGACAAACTGGTGAGGAAGGCAGGCTCTATTGTAGGCATGGAGCTGGGCAGTTTGACATCTGTGGCAGAGCGACGGGCGCTGAGCAGACTCCTGTCAATCATGGAGAATCCACTGCATCCACTGAACAGGATCATCTCCAGACAGAGGAGCAGCTTCAGCGACAGACTGCTGTTACCGTCCTGCTCCACTGACAGACTGAGGAGATCGTTCATACACCACACTATGCGACTCTTCAATTCCACCCGCGGGGGGTAAACGTTAATATTATACAAAGTTACTGTCTGTTATACCTGCATTTTTATGACTCTTTAATTTAATATTGTTTTTTGTATCTATGCTGCTGCAGGAGTATGTGAATTTCCCCTTGGGATTAATAAAGTTTCTATCTATCTATCTATCTATCTATCTATCTATCTATCTATCTATCTATCTATCTATCTATCTATCTATCTATCTATCTATCTATCTATCTATCTATCTATCTATCTATCTATCTATCTATCTATCTATCTATCTATCTATCTATCTCTATCTCTAACAGCGCCACCTCTGCCGGAGAGGTATTACATTTTGATTCATTGCCATAAAGACACCCCCTATGCACATGGGTCTGACACAATACACACCACCACAATTCGCACTTACTGAGAGAAGACTGGAGCAGCGCTACGTACAGCAGTGCATAAAGTTTACAATTTGTTTCAAGTGCAAGTCTGTTTTCATCTCTTATTTTTCTTTAAATGCGTCTTTTAACACATTTACCAAAGGACACGATGGCACTCCTTGTGTATCTTATGTTGCTATAGAAATAAAAAATGTTGGCTTCTCTTTTTCAGTAGTGCACTTTCCTTGACTTATGAAATACAACTTGCAGACTTTGCCAATTAGATAATAACTATGTGCAGAAGAAAGGGAGGGTGGGGGGGGGGTCTTCTGAAAAGTTCTTTTTTTTTTCCCTGAAAGACGCTAAAAATAAAAATAAAAATAGTTGGGCTGCAAAAACATTTTTGGCAGCATCTGTGAACCAAAATTATAGATCATTTTAGTGTTTTGTAATTAGAATTCCTGTTTAAGAAAGTATACAGGAGTGGATGTGTGGTTTATCTGCTATATTGTAGTCTAGCCCGACTGCAGAGGCACATGCTGTACAAACACAGCAAAACGGCTCATTGAAGTGCAGTGTATGTAAAGACCCCCTTTGTGCTGTTATACAAAAATGCAACCAAACCAACCGACAGAGATATTTCGCATAAAGCTGTTGCGTGCTACCAATACGTCACTTAAAAGCTGCATACGGGACGCTTTTAATTGCCAGGTTTAACTCAATGAAAGAATACTTTATTCCAAAATGTATGCAGTGAAATGTGATGAATCACACATTATAGGACTTCCATTTAAGTTTTAATTACAATGTGAACTGTGCATCTTCTCTGCGTATAATTATTGTACAATACACACAACAAGCATTGCATTTTAACCACAATATCCGGTAGTACAAGAGCAAGTCTCTTTCGGTTTTGGTAGCTACTATATACAGAATATGTCATTTACATACTTTAAATCAAAGACAACAGAGCCGCTTTCGATTAACGTCTCTCCTGCAGTGGCAGCAGTCTGTTAGTTCAGGGCAGAGTTTAGTGTGAAATGGATGTCGTAAGAGCCTGGTTATATAACCAGAAGATGGCTAAGGACTGTTCAAATACTAAAAATATTTTTTTTTTGCTGGCATGCTGGGGTGTTCTCTCCCCGATCATTATGCTTTCTCTTGCCAGGAGGATTTGCTTGGGATAAATGTCCTTGTAAGTTTGTTTGGGTGGGCCTCTGCCCCCAACGACTCTTTTTTGCCTGCAGTTTGCTCTCGGCTCTTCCTGTGAATACTTGTTACTATGCAACATTAATGAGGCTTCACGCGTGGGCTAGAAAGTGGGCACACACTCCATGCTTCAGTATTTTAGTGGCATAATGACAGTTGAGGAGGTGAAGTGTTTTCCACAGCAGTTATTTTCAGTCTTTTCCTAACTCACTTAGTCCTGAACAGGGTAACGAGGGGATTTTTTTTTGTCATGTCATGGACTCTAATCCAGATTAGAGTCACAGAGGTAATTGGAGCCTATGCCAGCTACCACAGGGAGCAAGACAGGGCTGGATTAACCATTAAGCAAAATAAGTGGGTGCTTGGGGTATCAAGGGAAAGGGAGTCCATGGACCGTATAGTGCAAAACTTCAAATGGTGTATCTGAACCAGGTTCCACAATAAAGAGGCTCCCACATTATGTGAAAAAAATGACATAGAAATATATACAATAATAAAAACATGAGCGTCAGTAAGCTTTGCACCCGAGGAATGAAGTTACCCCAACTATTCTATACCATTTCAGTAATTATTCACCACTATGATGCTGATCTTTCTGACCATAAAATAGATCAGTGGTTCTCAATCTGTGGGGAGGGCCACCCCAGGGGGGTGGGAAGATGTGAAAAAAAGAAAACAAGAATCGAAAATATGAAAAATACATCTATTGAAACCAAAACAAATTAATTTAAACTACATTCTGATACTAGAAAAATAAATATAGAGTTAGATAAATGTCGATAAAAGTTAAGTAGGTATAATAAAATGTGCATCTATGATATATCATTAATTAAAAAAGAACAAATTGGTATTAGTGGGCTCCTTTCAAAAAAACCTTAGGGGGCTGCGATTAAAACTGTTATGAAAACTCGGGTCGCAAATACTTAAAGGCTGAGAAACGCTGAAATAGATCATTACGATTGCAATTGACAAGAAGAAGTCATAATTAATTGCAGAATTACGGTATTTGAGGGTTCATCTAGAGTGCCTCGTTCTCTTGTACAATTTGGCTCAAAAACAAATCAGCACATTGTTATGTCATAATGGGCTAAAGTTTCGAGTTTGGTATCTTTCCGTCCAGCTGTTTTAGCTCTAGACTGTTCTCAAGAAACTGTGACACACAGACAGGCACATACCCATCATCGAGATATCAATGTTTTCGGTAAAATGTCGCGATCCATTGAAAACCGGAGATTGAAATTTTTAAGAAATCTAAAGCTAAAGGTTATGGTGAGGGAGGGTGCAAAGCAATAATACTAAAGTAGTAGTAACAAGTAGGAACAAACCCTGGACAGAGCATCAGTACATTGTTGGGTGAATACACACATCAACACCAATTTAACATCGCCAATCCAGTTTTTTTTGGTGTAAATATTTTTATCTAACTGCCTTACCTTAACCTTTCTTATTTCTATTTGTCTGTTTTATTTCATTCTGTCTGTTACCTGTTATTAGATGCAACTGAGAAGGCAAATTTCATGTTTTCTAAATAAAGAAACCTAAACCTAAACCTAAACCTGCCAGTCTTTGGACCGTTTGAAGAAACCAGAGTACCCGGAGGAAAACCATGCATACACGAGGAGAACATGCAACCTCCATGCAGGGAGGACCCGGGACGCAAACCTTGGTTTCCCTAATGCAATGCAGCAGCAGCAATACCACTGCTCCACCCGTTTTCAGGAACAGTAAGGGGGAATTAAAATACATAGAATTTTCACATATGAGGAAATGCTCAGCCTCCCACCAACAACACAGGCCACTAAGGTGGTACTGAGTGATTTGGAAAATGTAGAGGGAGAAGCGAAGCTTAGATTAAATAAATTGAAATCTAACAGATTACCAGGACCAGATAACACTTGTCCTCGAGTGTATAAGGAGGTTAAGAAGAATGGATACAAACCCTTTGACACATAGTTTTAGGAAGTCACTGCACACTGGGGAAATGCCTAAGGAATGGAAAATATCAAATATTATCCCGTCATATAAAAAGGGAGGATGGCGCAGATTCAAGTAACTATAGGCCAGTAAGCTTAATGGTCATCATAGGTGCATTATAAGGAAAAGCTTGAGCAGCACATGGCAAGAACAGGAGTTTTAGTAGACAGTCAGCATGGGCTCAGACGAGGAAGTTTTACGAATATGTAACAAAGAGTACGATTAGAGTGGTGTATATGATATTATTAATCTTGATTTTCTAAAAACATTACTTTAGTGGCGCTCCATCTCACAGCTTGCTGAGGCCAAAGTGACACCTCTTCCTAGAAAGCCCAGGGTTTTATACAGTGGGACCAGAAGGAGTGGGGCTTAAATGCTTTCACTAGGTGGCTTCATGGTACTGTGGAGAAAGAAGGACATGACAACACCCCCTCTCATTATTACATATCTTGACTGAACTTGCAAGGAGGTCTTCCGATGCACATGCACAACAATATACATATATACTTGTAATAGACGGTAAAACATTATTATATACTAATTGTGTAAGCCCATGCTGTATAAAGCTCGGGGGCCTAGAAACTATTGAAATCGTCAGAAAAAAAATTGAAATGTAGAGATGTCAGGTAATTGAAAGGAACTACTCTGGGCATCACCTTCCTAGGTTTCGTTGTGCTGACGTGCTCGCCTTGCTTGTGTATTGGTGGTGAGAGGAAAAGTAAAAGGGATACCATTTTGCCGATGTGCTCGTCTCGCTTGCATAAGAGTTTCTCTCTTTTCTCTGCGGCTTTACTTTGGCAACAGAGTCGATTTCTTCTTCCGACTCGTTAGCTGTAGTAGCCTCATACTTCCAGGCTAGACAGACAGACACACACACTTCCACGTATAGACGTTTAGTTTTCTGTTTCCTCGGAGGTGGAGCCCTTACCCCAACTCCACCTCTCACTTCTGGGCTGGACAGACAGACAGACAGACAGACAGACACACTTCCACGCGTAGACATCCTCTTTAATAAAATCCCTGTGTGCGTCCAGGTGTCCGTGTGTGTGTGTCTTCTGGTGAAGTGCACATGCGCGAGGCACGTTACGATGCGCGATATTACTATCAGAGAAAGTTACAGGCGTTTTACGGAAATACAAACCAGTATTACTGCAAGAGGAAATTAAAGGTACACAATACAGTGACGCGTATTACAGCCACATACAAGCCAGTATTACTGTCAGAGGAGATTAAAGATATTACCGACGTGCACGCCTGTATTACCACCAGAGAAAATTAAAGGTATATTACGGACGTACAAGCCAGCGGACGTACAAGACAGTATTACTGTCACAGAAAATTAAAGACACACAATACACGGCGGCAGCCAACGAAGAACGGTCAGCTCAGCAAGTAAACATCAACAACAGAAAGGGTGAAAGAAAGAAAAATATGACCAACAAAAAGAATGAGGTCAAAGTCCCTTGCCATTTAATATAGACTGTTCCTACTAATGTTTATGCACTACTGTTCTAGCACCAGTTATTGTAACGAGCTAAATGACTAATTTATATATAAGATTCACTAATAATTCTCTACGGGCTACCAAAAAGACATAGCAGCACTGGAAAAAAGTCCAGAGAAGAGTAACTGGGCTGATTTCAGGAGTGCAGGGATGATTGAAGGAGTTAAACGTTTTTAGTTTAAGCTTCAGCAGATTAAGAGGTGACATGATTGAAGTGTTTAAAATCCAAAAGGAATTAGTCCACTGGATGCAGGCTGTTACTCTTACTGGCACCCAAGATTCTTTCCCATCAGACTCTGGGCATCTGTAGTCGTACCTGAATTCCATTTTGGGTTATTGAGTGTAGACTGATGGGCATAGATGGCAAATGTTATCCGTTTAAAATTAAATCTGTGCAGAAGGTGAAAGGTTCTGAATACTTTCTGAATCCACTCTATGCGTTTTAATTCAAATAAAATAGTTATCTTCAGTCTAAACTCAAAATAATGAAAGGTCTGATGGTTTTGTGATCTAATGTACTCCTATTGCTGTCATGATATTAATATACTCAACGCAGCCCGTTTATTCTGGGTTGTGTGACCCCAGTGAATGTGCTTACGGTACTGTAAGTAATGCATTTGTGTTGTTAAAACGCTTTGTTCATAGACAATGATAAATTTGACTGAGTCGCCGTCTCTTTGTCTGATGATAAATAAGCCCATGATATTCTAATCGTGCTCTCTAAAGACAGAAATTGCCATTTATTATTCAAAGATATTGGGCTCTAATCTTATCTCGTCCCTTCTGTCATATTTTCATTGTTTTCCAAATTAAATCTTCCTCATCTGACTCCCCGATCTGTCTCCTCTCTTGACACTGCTGGGAGCTCGCTACCACTCTAAAGGACAAACATGGCACCCAGAACTAATGGCATAGCTCCAGTGCTTCTCTCCCCGGTCTCCCTGTGACACAGTCTTAATATTGCTGAGATTTCATTACAATTAAAATGTACTAGACATATTTCTAATGTTTTAATTAACCTTTTCTCTTCTTTATCAGCTCAGGTCTGAATTGCTTGGAAAATTGCTCATGTATAAACTGCGCCTTTAGTGTCAGTTTGGTGTTTACACGCGATCGTTCCTGTGCTTAAATAATGCACCCTAATGGCTTTCTAACAGATGTCTCAACCTTTTGCACTAGGCAGTAAAAACAACCAGGAACAGCTGGGGCTACTCCACTTACAACTTATAAAGAGTAAGTTAAATCCAATTATATAATGACATGCACTCATCTGTTTTTGAGGGGAGAAATCCAGAGCCTTGGGAGCAATAGCCCAGATAGGACTCCAGTCCATTCATATTTGATTTCTAAAATTGTTTTCTCATTGCCCCCCAAAGACTTGCATCTGAGTTTCTATTTTAAGGCCAGTGTCTCCTCTTCTTTCAGGTTATTTTGTCTTGGCAGAGTTCTATACTACTTATGGCCTGCAGGGGGTACATACAGTTAGGTCCATAAATATTTGGACAGAGACAACTTTTTTCTAATTTTGGTTCTGTACATTACCACAATGAATTTTAAATGAAACAACTCCGATGCAGTTGAAGTGTAGACTTTCAGTTTTAATTCAGTGGGGTGAACAAAACGATTGCATAAAAATGTGAGGCAACTAAAGTATTTTTTGTAACACAATCCCTTCATGTCAGGGGCTCAAAAGTAATTGGACAATTGACTCAAAGGCTATTTCATGGCCAGGTGTGGGCAAGTCCGTCATTATGTCATTATCAATTAAGCAGATAAAAGGCCTGGAGTTGATTTGAGGTGTGGTGCTTGTATGTGGAAGATTTTGCTGTGAACAGACAACATGCTGTCAAAGGAGCTCTCCATGCAGGTGAAAGAAGCCATCCTTAAGCTGCGAAAACAGAAAAAAACCATCTGAGAAATTGCTACAATATTACGAGTGGCAAAATCTACAGTTTGGTCCATCCTGAGAAAGAAAGCAAGCACTGGTGAACTCAACAACGCAAAAAGACATGGACGTGCACGGAAGACAACAGTGGTGGATGATCGCAGAATCATTTCCATGGTGAAGAGAAACCCCTTCACAACAGCCAAAACAAGTGAACAACACTCTCCTGGGGGTAGGCGTATCGATATCCAAGTCTACCATAAAGAGAAGACTGCATGAAAGTAAATACAGAGGGTGCACTGCCATGTGCAAGCCACTCATAAGCCTCAAGAATAGAAAGGCAAGATTGGACTTTGCTAAAGAACATCTAAAAAAGCCAGCACAGTTCTGGAAAAACATTCTTTGGACAGATGAAACCAAGATCAACCTCTACCAGAATGATGGCAAGAAAAAAGTATGGAGAAGGCGTGGAACAGCTCATTATCCAAAGCATCCCACTTCATCTGTAAAACACGGTGGAGGGAGGCAGTGTGATGGCTTGGGCGTGCATGGCTGCCAGTGGCACTGGGACACTAGTGTTTATTGATGATGTGACACAGGACAGAAGCAGCCGAATGAATTCTGAGGTGTTCAGAGACATACTGTCTGCTCAAATCCAGCTAAATACAGCAGTCAAATTGATTCATGATATAGATGGACAATGACCCAAAACATACAGCCAAAGCAACCCAGGAGTTTATTAAAGCACAGAAGTGGAAAATTCTTGAATGGCCAAGTCATTCACCTGATCTTAACCCAATTGAGCAGGCATTTCACTTGTTGAAGACTAAACTTCAGACAGAAAGGCCCACAAACAAACAGCAACTGAAACCCGTGCAGTAAAGGCCTGGCAGAGCATTAAAAAGGAGGAAACCCAACATCTGGTGATGTCCAGGAGTTCAAGACTTCAGGCTGTCGTTGCCAGCAAAGGGTTTTCAACCAAGTATTAGAAATGAACATTTTATTTCCAGTTATTTAATTTGTCCAATTACTTTTGAGCCCCTGGAATGAAGGGATTGTGTTCAAAAAATGTTTTAGCTGCCTCACATTTTTATGCAATCGTTTTGTTCACCCCACTGAATTAAAGCTGAAAGTCTGCACTTCAACTGCATCTGAGTTGTTTCATTTAAAATTCATTGTGGTGATGTACAGTTGTCTCTGTTCAAATATTTATGGACCTAACTGTAGCTCCCCAAAACCTGACACACAGACAGATGCAGGACACAAGTTCAGCACATGCGTTTTTTTTACATTTTTTCTTGTGGGAAATGCTTTGCCTTGTTTCCCACCTGCTCAGCAAAGTTCACAAGCACAAAAGGCACAGAACACAACACACTTTTCCTTCTCCCTTCTCTTTCTTTCCTTCCATCTCCCTTACTCCTGACTCTGGCTTCCTGAATGGAGTGAGGTGGCTCATTTTATAGAGCACCTGAAACTGCTCCAGGTGTCCCGTGGTCTCCTTCCGAGATGTGGTGAAAGTGCTGCTATAAAGGGGTTCAGCACTTCCTCTCAGCACCCCCTGGTGGCACCCACGGAAACCAACAGGATTGTGCCAAACTCCATCTCCCATGTTGGCCTGTGGGAGTCCGAGGCGCTGCTGCAACCTGGGGCGGGGTGGGGGTGGGCTGCCATCTAGCACTCTGGGAGAGATAATGTCCTGTGTGTCTGCCACATACTCTACTTTCCCCTTTTGTATTCTTTAGTGTACTAGCAAGCCCGCGATTCTCGAAAGAATCGCAAATCCAAGAATGGCAATCACTTTTTGTTCCCTCCGATATTTGGAGGGATGAAATATCATGGAGGGTGGGTGCGTCCTGGGAAAGTGCATTTAATTAAATAAACATATTTGCGCCCATTGTGTTTATCCATACGGGCTCATTTTGTATTTCAGTTAGTTGAGCTCTTTCATTGTGGAGCTGTGACGTCTTTGCTTCTGGTGTGTCTGAAGCGTGTTGTAGGAGCCTCCGTGTAATGTTTTTATCCATGAAGTCTCATCTTTGTTGTTCTGTGGCTGTGTCGTTAGGTAGAAGTCGTTTACTGTTAGGAAGCATAATCCAACTTACATTAGAATATTAGAACAATCTAGACAAGAACAGGCCATTCAGCCCAACAAAGCTGGCTAGTTCTATCCACTTATTTCTTCCAAAAAAACATCATCTCAAGATCCCTCAGAACTCTGGCCTAGGCTGTAGGAGGTATATTTAATGCAACATATACTATATTAAACACTTCATATACAGTAAAAGTACAAGAACATGCAGCTGTCAGTACGATGGGCCATTTATGGTGTGGTGTGAGTGCTGATAGTCCAGTACTGTTTGCCAGCATGAAGGTGGGCCAGAAAAGCATCTGTGCAGAATGGCTGAGGTCTTTAATAATACTATTTGCCTTTCTAAGGCAGTAAGAGCCATAAATGTTCTGGACAGCTAGGATCTGCTTGCCAGTGATACTGTGTGCCATTTTCACCACCCTTTAAGGGACTGAGCTGAGTAGGTGAGATGGCCTTAAATGGGCTGCAGATCTCCTTGTCTGTGCCAGGTCTCTGGAGGTTACTTTGTTCTAAAATGATCAGGTCACCATTTTTCAGACTCTGCAACTCTTAGTCAATACCACACCTGACCTTTAGGGATTTGTACACTCAGCATTTGCTTTTCCCCTTGTGTTGCTCCTTTTATTCCCATTACCTTTTTGAGAAAGCACAATGAACCAGAAACATCAAGCTGCAAAACAGAAAGAAGGTACTGTAGGCTTACTTCTTATAAATGGTTAAAAATCCTGTAGCAGGGAGAAGGGTGATGGGAACGGCTTTATTACACACAATGTTGACATGCTGTGTTTCTCTAGGCGTGGGGATGGTGGCAAGTAACATCTTCTACTGGGAGGTGATGATGTGTCAGCTCTCAAGCAGCCTTTTCACTATCTGATATTCCAAGCGTGAGCAGAAACAGTGTGTGAACTGGCAAGACCTGGGAAACCAACTTTTCCATGGCTAAAACAAATATTCTAAGCATTCTCAAATATGAATCTTATCAATTACAGGGGGTGGCGGCACGGTGGCGCAGTGGGTAGCGCTGCTGCCTCACAGTTGGGAGATCTGGGGACCTGGGTTCGCTTCCCGGGTCCTCCCTGCGTGGAGTTTGCATGTTCTCCCCATGTCTGCGTGGGTTTCCTCCGGACGCTCCGGTTTACTCCCACAGTCCAAAGACATGCAGGTTAGGTGGATTGGCGATTCTAAATTGGCCCTAGTGTGTGCTGGGTGTGTGGGTGTGTTTGTGTGTGTCCTGCGGTTGGCTGGCACCCTGCCCGGGATTGGTTCCTGCCTTGTGCCCTGTGTTGGCTAGGATTGACTCCAGCAGACCTCCGTGACCCTGTGTTTGGATTCAGCGGGTTGGAAAATGGATGGATGGAATTACTGGGGGTCCTCGGGTTACAACATCTCGACAGACAATGTTTCGAGTTTACAACGCTCACTCCCATAAAAACTTAAAAAATATTGAGACGTGAGTGTTTCGGCTTATGCTATTAGCGTCATACTTACAGACTACGTGGGCGAACTAGTTTGGTTGCACGCAGCGGAAGAATACGCAGTAACGCGGCATATGAGTGAGGGAGTTGGCAAACTAGTTTGGTTGTGTGCGGCACAAGTGTTCTGTTTCTGTTGCTTTGTTTGGTGACTTTTTGGCCCTCATAATGGCTCCTAAACGAAAGTCAGAGTCTTTAGATGGTAGTGCTTCAAAGAAGAGGAAAACCATCACGATGGAAGTGAAATTAGACATTGTAAAGAGATCAGAAGGAATAAAGGTAAGGAATTTTTTTTACACTCATTTTTTGTCATTTATTCTGTTACTGCAGTACAGTGTACAGTACAGTATATTATGTCCTTTTCCTTTTTCTGTGGCTTAGTTGTGTTTTTATGTTTTAGATGATGATTTTGCAAATGTGTTAGGATAGATAGATAGATAGATAGATAGATAGATAGATAGATAGATAGATAGATAGATAGATAGATAGATAGATAGATAGATAGATAGATAGATAGATAGATAGATAGATACTTCATTGATCCCAAGGGGAAATTCACATACTCCAGTAGCAGCATACCGATAAAAAAACAATATTAAATTAAAGAGTGATTAAAATACAGGTACAACAGACAATAACTTTGTATAATGTTAACGTTTACCCCCCGCGTGGAATTGAAGGATAGGTAAGTGAATTAGGCTAGGGTGTGTTTTGACTTACACCAAAATCCAGGTTACATCATTGTTGTAGGAACGAAGCTGTGTCGTAACCTGAGGACCCTCTGTATTGTGTTGATGACATTCCAAAAAGGACACAACCTGGACCCTTCTGAGCGGTGTCATCATCCAGAATCACAGCTAATGGATTATAGCATTTAAAGCACTTTAAAAAGAGTCTGGGAAGAACATGAAGTATCAGAGCATTTTCTTTCTTTCTTTCTTTCTTTCTTTCTTTCTTTCTTTCTTTCTTTCTTTCTTTCTTTCTTTCTTTCTTTCTTTCTTTCTTTCTTTCTTTCTTTCTTTCTTCCTTCCATCTATAACCACAGGCAATTACATAATGTAAAAGACAAGCAGGAGTGAATTTACAATTTTAAATAATGTATTATTGATAATATTCATAGAATAACAACAATAAGCAAAGTACATGTGAATATTGGCCACCATACAACCTGATAAATGCTAGATGTGTAGTTTCAGGTGGCACACAGACTTGTAGTTACTTAAATGTCTCTAGTTAAGTCATCATTTCAAGCCAGCTTTCTTCAGGACAGGCCACATGCCTGTCTCAATGTGGCCGCCAGGTTGTGTTCTTCTCTTCATGGCCATGGTTTGAGAGGGGGGTTGGGGGGGGGGGTGGTTAAAACGACCAAATTTATACATTCTCTGTCCAAATCTTTGACCAATAAGGTGTCTTGGTACAGAATGGCCTCTGATTCAAAACCAATCCCAAACAGCCATACTTCAGACCAATAGAATTCTGGTACAACTCATCCCCCAGTTATTTGTTTATAGGCTCTTGCAAGTCCAAACACAGCCACTCTTACCAAGCTGGTCTGATGTGCCATTTCCCACAATGCCTTTTCACACCTGCACCCAAGACCATTTGATATGCTGAAGCTTTCTGTCTAGGTGGCCTTCCTGTCCTGCAGAGAATCACTTGCCAAACCTGTCTGAGGCACACACCCCGCAACCTGCAGTAAAATTCCACATCCTGAGTCCGGTGGGAGGTTAGACATGAAAACATTGCTGATCTCATCAATGAAATAAAACACTAATATTACATTTGCTTTGTCTGACTGTGGTGTAGCAGGTCCACAGCTACAAAAGATTGGAGGCTTTTAAATTATCCATTCACTGTGTCAGTCTCCGTGGGCGCGATCGTGCAGCCGCGGGGAGTTGATGGAGTAATTGGGGCGAGTCGCACCTGCATGTGAGGGTGAGATCATTCTCAATTGCTTAATCTGCTTCCTGTAGTGCATGATTGAGGCGTTGCACCCACGGAGCTGTATAAGAACGGGCTGGCACAAGGAGAAGGGGGACAGAAAGGAGAGGGGAAATGGAAGAAAGGCTTAGAGAGCTAGAGCAGCATTGGGGGTTTCGGCGCTTAAGAGATGGATTGTGCCCATTGAATGGGAGAGTGGATACAATCGTGGAGGAGTCCGCCCTAGGGACCTGGTTACAATTGGCATAGTCAGCAGGATTTCTGGTCATCTGATCAGACACACACCAGAGTAGCATGTGGATTTTTGTGATGAGGGAAACTGGGACCATCATGGACAACAGAAGCTCATCGTCAAGGCTGTGTGGGGTTTGGGGCTTGGTGGTACTCCCTACTGGCTACAATGGTTTGGAAAAATGATAATACTAAATACAAAATACCATATATACTCATATATAATTCGGGTCTTGAATCCCAAAAAATCGATCATAAAATCAGACCCCGACATATACGCTCGTTTAAAAATGCGACCCTTATTTTATTTTTTTTTTACATCTTCTTGTGTTTTCCAATCTCGCATCAGTTTCTCAGAACTTGTTGCAGCAGCGCAGTTACCAATTTCTTTCGCTACTTCAATGACGTTTAATTTAAAACCAGCTTCATATTTTCTTCTGATCGAATGCTCCATCGTAGGTAAGGGATGCTCTTACAATAAAGGTGTATGAAGGTGTGAGATACAAAAAAACACAAAACAAGTGCAAACGTCGCTTCGGAATAGTTCAGGTATTACCATGTGGTCACGTAGGCACAACAGAGAGAGGTTAGGAGCACATGCTGAATCAGTGCATCGCCGCACCCACATACAATAAAAAGGCAGTGTGCTCCGTGGCTACTCTCTCAGGTGGGCGGGCATTAGCATATCATAATCTCTTGGACCAATAGCGCGAGTTTTCTACATTAGAGTTATATGACCAACATTATAAAATACCAGAAATTATACTGTAAAATCAAGTTTAGAAATGAGTACATTAGAGGGTCAGCTCAAGTTGGAATATGGGAGACAAAGTAAGAGAGGCAAGATTGCGTTGGTTTAGACATGTGCAGAGGAGAGATGCTGATTATATTGGGAGAAGGATGTTAAGGATAGAGCTGCCAGGCAAGAGGAAAAGATGAAGGCCTAAGAGAAGATTTATGGATGTGCTGAGAGAGGACATGCAGGTGATGGGTGTAACGGAGCAAGATGACGAGGACAGAAAGATATGGAATAACAACAACATTAATTTCTACAGCACATTTTCATACAAAAAAATGTAGCTCAAAGTGCTTCACATGATGAAGAAAGAGAAAAAAAGACAAAATAAAAAATAAATACAAAATAAAATAAGAAAACACTAATTAACATAGAATAAGACTAAGGTCCGATGGCCAGGGAGGACAGAAAAAACAAAAAAACTCCAGACAGCTGGAGAAAAAATAAAATCTGCAGGGGTTCCAGGGCATGAGACCACCCGCCCAGCCCCCTATAGGCATTCTACCTAACATAAATGACATCAATCAGTCCTCATTGTATTTAGGGTTCTCATGGAAGGATTTGATGATGACGGTCACATGGACTTCTGGTCTTTAATCCATCAATGAAGGGACATCACGGTGCTTTGATCAGGTGGTAGTGGAGCTGATCACCACCACAGAAAACCGGAAAAAGAACAGAAGAGAGAGTAGGGGTTAGTACGGATTTTGGAGCCACCATGAATAATAATAATAATTAATTGAATATACAGAGCATCAGGATTTAACTAAGATGAAGTTATGAGAAAGCCATGTTAAAGTAATGTGTTTTCAACAGTGCTCCACTGTATCAGCCTGGCAAATTCCTGTTGGCAAGCAATTCCAGAGTTTAGGTGCATAACAGCAGAAGGCCGCCTCACCACTTCTTTTAAGTTTAGCTCTTGGAATTCTAAGCAGACACTCATTTGAAGATCTAAGGTTACGATTTGGAGTGTAAGGTGTCAGACATTCCGAAATATAAGATGGAGCGAGATTATTTAAGGCTTTATAAACCATAAGCAGTATTTTAAAGTAAATTCTGAATGACACAGGTAACCAATGTAGTGACATCAAAACTGTAGAAATGTGCTCGGATTTTCTTTTCCTAGTTAAGATTCTAGCAGCTGCATTCTGCACTCGTTGCAATCAATTGATGTCTTTTTTTGGGTGGTCTTGAGAGGAGTGCGTTACAGTAATCTAGTCCACTGAAAACAAAAGCGTGAACTAATTTCTCAGCATCTTTCAATGATATAAGAGGTCTAACTTTTGCTATATTTCTTAAGTGAAGAAGAAGATGATCCGCTGTGGCAACCCCTAACGGGAGCAGCCAAAAGAAAAAGAAGATACTGCAAAATCAAGTCCCGATTTATCTGCGGGAGAACTAATCCACGAGTATACATTAAGATCGCAAGATGCCGGTCTGCTTATGATTCCAAGGATTAATAAAATAACAATGGGAGGTCGAGCTTTTAGTTATAGGGCCCCTAAACTGTGGAATGGTCTGCCTGCTACTATAAGGGATGCCCCTTCAGTCTCAGCTTTTAAATCCCGGCTGAAGACTCACTACTTCAGTTTAGCACACCCTGACTAGAGCTGCTGATTAACTTTGCAGACTGCATCTCTGTTGTTAGTCATTGGCACTAAAACATAAGTAACATGATAGTTATAATTGGATACTAACCCTCACCTATTCTGTTTGTCTTCTCGGTACTCAAATGTGGCACTTGGTGCCACGGCCCACCTGTCAAGTTGTTTTGCCTGCCTAATGTAAAGTCATCCCTGATGGAGGATCGCAGGAATCGTGGGAAGGAGGGGTCCTTTCATCGGATTGGCTGGCCCAGCGTTGTTTCAGCCATGGAATGGCCAATAAGGGGGAGGCAGCTTGATGGCTAAGGTCTCCAGGACTCTAAATATATCTAAATCTTCTTATGTGATATCATCTACTGTTAAATTCTGCTCCGTACTTCTAAAATTTTTATTTTTATACTGTATTGAGGATTTGTTCTGTTCTGTGTATTGTATTGTATTGACCCCCTTCTTTTGACACCCACTGCACGTCCAACCTACCTGGAAAGGGGTCTCTCTTTGAACTGCATTTCCAAGGTTTTTTCCATTTTTTCCCTACTAGGTTTTTTTTGGGAGTTTTTCCTTGTCTTCTTAGAGAGTCAAGGCTGGGGGGCTGTCAAGAGGCAGGGCCTGTTAAAGCACATTGCAGCATCTTCTTGTGTGATTTTGGGCTATGCAAAAATAAATTGTATTGTATTGTATATACGGTAAGCACATGTTTTGATTTTAAAAGGCATTTTGGCCTTACATAGCTCATAATTTCCTGTCAACCTGAAATTAAAATAATGTTAATACGTTTCAAGGTTTCCATGATGCTGCACACAATTACACCACTCGGTATCTTCTTCCACCAGGCCCAGTGTGAAGACAGGCATTTTAAAATCCTCCTCGGCACATATAGTTTTGCTTTGCACTTTTGTACGACTCAATCAGGGCACATAGAGCTTTTCTTTGTCAACGAGTATTGACTGGACACATAAAATGCTTCACCATAAGTTAGTTTCATATGTGGGAAAAAAAAGAAACTTGTTAATCACAGAAAGGCTGGTGAAAGCAGCCACCAGAGGAAAAATATTGACATAGAATTGAACGCTGTATTCAAGTTAATATTTCCTGCTGTAAAGGGCAACATGCTAGAAGAGATCAAACAGGCAATTCAGATGTATGGCCAACTAAAAAAAAAAGTCTTCGACGATGTGAGAAGATTACTTATGCACATCAGAGCGGCTGTATAATCGCTCAAGAATGTATTTTGTTTAAGAATGCCAAGTTTTTGATTGAAAAGATTTCAATCGGCGGAAAGTAAATACTGCTAGTCACCCGTAAGTTCAAGCAAGCCTTTGTAGTTGAAAATATCCACAGTACATGCTTACTTTTATCTACATTTAGGCAATTAATAAGCAGTTACGGACTTAACTATGCTAGAAAATTAAACTATCATGCTGTGAAAAGTCTAGCTAAAGCCAACCAATGTTTCATGGGAAATATTACATTTTACTAAAATTATCGTGTCAAATAATACTGATAATCTTGTGCTTAGGGGAAAAATTGGAATAAAAAGGTTGGAAAATGTAACAAAATCTGGACACGAGATAGCCTTCATCACAGAGATCTGTTCCAGTCAGAAGAAAGATCCAGAATAGCAAGGACTTCCTGGGTCAGGTGGTTTAAATAGGAGAGGAAGCAAAAGAGGAGGAGGAGCTGCTGGTATGAGATAGATAGAATTTATTTATTCCCAGGGGGAAATATGGCTTTTTACAGAAGCTCATTTAATAAATTAATTAATAAATACTGTGTGCACCAGAAGATCACCTTCTGGGCTCACCTAAAGTATGTGGTACCACCCCGTGACAAGAGGGGGTGCTGTCATTAACCGTCTTTTCTTCTTTTTCTCTTCACAGCCTCGAGAGGACAATCAAGCCAAGGAAGCCCCACCCTTTCCAGTCCGCTCAGTATGAAAAGGAAGCCACTCGTGGAAGGTGGTGTCTCATTTTGGACCTTGACTATAACAGGGGAACTGTCCTGACGATACAGTGCCATCGAACATGTGCTTTGTTTAAAAGTTTTATTTTATTGTTGGCATTATGCGGGGTTTTGACACTGCAAGCATTCGGAAATTGCCCTGCCTCATCGTTCGCCCCGCTACAATACATGCACGCATTGCCAGTGCTAGGCTATTTTGTGCCCTAGGCCAATCATATTAGTGCGCCAACTGACTGTTCAGTAGCTGGGTTCCCCCCGCCTTATGATCTGCACCCCAGGCAAATGCTTAATTCACCTTAATGGTGGTGCTGGCCCTGCACACACACACACACGCACCACACTACGGTTTGTACACACACAAGCCCAGAAAACCTCAAGGGTGGTTCACACACAGAGGAAAGGACGACACAGGGCAAGAGATACCAAATATTATAAAATTTATTCTATTACCTGTTCTCAACAGGCAACCTGGCTAGTATTAAATAATGTATACAATATACAGTGCATCCGGAAAGTATTCACAGTGCATCACTTTTTCCACCTTTTCTTATGTTACAGCCTTATTCCTAAATGGATTAAATTCATTTTTTTCCTCAGAATTCTACACACAACACCCCATAATGACAACGTGAAAAAAGTTTACTTGAGATTTTTGCAAATTTATTAAAAATAAAAAAACTGAGAAATCCCATGTCCATAAGTATTCACAGCCTTTGCTCAATACTTTGTCGATGCACCTTTGGCAGCAATTACAGCCTCAAGTCTTGTTGAATATGATGCCACAAGCTTGGCACACCTATCCTTGGCCAGTTTCGCCCATTCCTCTTTGCAGCACCTCTCAAGCTCCATCAGGTTGGATGGGAAGCGTCGGTGCACAGCCATTTTAAGATCTCTCCAGAGATGTTCAATCGGATTCAAGTCTGGGCTCTGGCTGGGCCACTCAAGGACATTCACAGAGTTGTCCTGAAGCTACTCCTTTGATATCTTGGCTGTGTGCTTAGGGTCGTTGTCCTGCTGAAAGATGAACCGTCGCCCCAGTCTGAGGTCAAGAGCGCTCTGGAGCAGGTTTTCATCCAGGATGTCTCTGTACATTGCTGCAGTCATCTTTCCCTTTATCCTGACTAGTCTCCCAGTTCCTGCCGCTGAAAAACATCCCCACAGCATGATGCTGCCACCACCATGCTTCACTGTAGGGATGATATTGGCCTGGTGATGAGAGGTGCCTGGTTTCCGCCAAACGTAACGCCTGTCATTCACACCAAAGAGTTTATTCTTTGTCTCATCAGACCAGACATTTTCTTTGTCATGGTCTGAGAGTCCTTCAGGTGCCTTTTGGCAAACTCCAGGCGGGCTGCCATGCGCCTTTTACTAAGGAGTGGCTTCCGTCTGGCCACTCTACCATACAGGCCTGATTGCTGGATTGCTGAAGAGATGGTTGTCCTTCTGGAAGGTTCTCCTCTCTCCACAGAGGATCTCTGGAGCTCTGACAGAATGACCATCGGGTTCTTGGTCACCTCCCTGACTAAGGCCCTTCTCCCCCAATCGCTCAGTTTAGATGGCCGGCCAGCTCTAGGAAGAGTCCTGGTGGTTTCGAACTTCTTCCACTTACGGATGATGGAGGCCACTGTGCTCATTGGGACCTTCAAAGCAGCAGAATTTTTTCTGTAACCTTCCCCAGATTTGTGCCTCGAGACAATCCTGTCTCGGAGGTCTACAGACAATTCCTTTGACTTCATGAGCTGTCACTGTGGGACCTTATATAGACAGGTGTGTGCCTTTCCAAATCATGTCCAGTCAACTGAATTTACCACAGGTGGACTCCAATGAAGCTGCAGAAACATCTCAAGGATGATCAGGGGAAACAGGATGAATACATGGATGTTAATTATGGCTACTTACGAAATGCCATTCCTTATCTAGCTTGTTTTAGTTAAACCAAGGAAATGGTGACCCAATATGCTTTCAATTCAATTTAACAAATAAACTAAATACAGTTAACCATAGAGACTCAGCCATTTCATAACCTGCTTAGTCCATAACAGGGTCGCGGGGGGTGCTGGACCCTATCCTAGCCAGCACAGGGTGCCAGACCATTGCAGGGCTCACACACATGGACCCCCAACCACACACTAGGGCCTATTTGGCATTGCCAATCCACCTAACCACCCAGAAGAAACCCATGCAGACACAGGGAGGACATGGCAGTGTGGTGGGTGGGTATGCTGGCATCCAAGGCATGCTAGGAGTTGTTGTCCCATGGGGCAGCCTTGTTAGGAGCTGGGATGTGAACTCTGGTATCCATACTACCACCATAAAGAATGATCAATTAAACATCTAGCGGCCAACAGTGAATAATACATGGCACGCTAATGATTTTCTTAATGGTTTCAACAAACACAGATACAATAATGCATTGCCAGAAGATTCCACTTAAATATGTTTATTTTTTGGTTTTATTGACGTTACAACAAATTCATTAAAAAAGGTTAGGTACAAGTAGAAATGACATTGTCTAAAAGAACATTAAAATATTACATTGTTGTGATTTTTTAAAACAAGTTAAAGTAAATTCATTGTGGCCAGTAAGGGGGCACAACAACACCCCAGACACAACCCTACAGACACAAGTCCTGAGTGCAAATACAAGGTTTAATATAATGAAATACCTTACGATAGGCTTCTTTGTAATAATAAACACAAGCATAACTCGCTTCTCTGCTTTCCTTTCCCTTTGCACTCCTCCTCTATTCCAGACGAGCTTTATCCTTCTACTACCTGACTCCAACTCTCCTGAATGAGGTCGAGCAGCTTCTTTTATCTTAGACCTGGGAGTACTTCCGGTGCTGGGGCAGAGCAGAAGTCCCTGAAAGTAGGAATCACACATCCCCAAAGCATCCTCTGGCGGCACCCCCTTTGGAACCCAGCAAGGACTACAGTTCCCAGCAGGCCTTGTGGGTGTCTGTACTGGTAGCGCTGTCCAGGGATGCTGCCACCTAATGAATTGGGGGAGCATGTAGCTCTTACTAGTTGTTATGGCCCTGTCCTTCCATTAGTCCAACACTGCCGGGACACTAGCGTACCCACTTCCACACTGGCATCTTTTGCCAACTTTCGATCCAAAACAGAGAACACCCTGCCTTTCTTCTTGTACCTCCAAAGCGCTGGCCTCCCGTCCTGCTAAGGAACCTTGCCCCCTCCTAACTGAGACACCCACCCATATGTACCAACAATCCCATCATCAATCCATTTATTTCTTAATCTCACTTCATCAAATTCACTCGTCCAGGCAGGGACACAGAGCACATTCACTTCACCGCAGTATAATTTCCACTTTAGTCTCACCTACCATGCCACACATTGCCACTCTCCACAGCCATGATAAATAAAAATGAATGAAAATCCATACCTTCATTTTAATTACTAGAAGCACAGATCAATGTGGACCCTTTGCCTCAATCAATGTCCACACCAGTTGTCTGCTGATGCTGTTAGTCCCAGACGTTCTTTCTGAAGTCTTACATTTATCTTTCAACACTAAATAATAAAAATTATAGAACTTTTAGGTAGCGCTTTCCTCACTACTCAAAGCACTTCAGTGAGTTGGGAGCTACTTCAACAAACACTAAAGTACAGCATCCACCAGCCATTATTACAGCACAAGTGTCCCCGTCACTTCACTGGGCCATTGGGATCCACATTCAGACCCCTGCTGACATCCTTCCAGCAGCTACCCAAGTACTTTCTTCACTTCTTAAAGTGCTTCACATAATGAGTGGGGAGCCACTTCACCCACCACTAATGTGTAGCATCCACCTGGATGATGTGACGGCAGCCATTTTGCACCAGTATGCTCACCACACATTAGGTGTTAGGTAGTGATGAGAACGATAGAGCTAATTAGAGACAGGGGGATGCTTAGGGGGCCAAAGTGACTAGGCCATGTAAGGGAATTTAGCCAGGATCTTAGAATACACCCTACTCTTTTTACGAAGGACGTCCTGAGGTCTTTTATTGTCATAAATAGTCAGGACCTTGATTTTACATCTCATCTGAATTCATTTTTACAGCACAAATGTCCCTGTCACTGCATTGGGGCATTGGGATCCTCATTCAGACCACAGGGTAAGCGCCCTCTGCTGGCCTCACCAACTGCCTCTTCCTGCACCAACCCAAGTACTTTTCTCACTACTCAAAGTGCTTCACATAGTGAGTGGGGAGCCACTTCAGCCACCACTAATGTGCAGCATCCACGTGGACGATGCAATGGCAGCCATTTTATGCACCAGGATGCTCACCACGCATGAGCTCTTAGGTGGTGAAGTGGAAAGAGATAGTTAGCCAATGAGAGACAGGGAATGATTAGGGGTCCAGAATGACAAAGCCGTGGTGGGCAATTTAGCCAAGACATCGGGATACACCCTGCTCTTTCAAAAGGATGGCCAGGGATCTTTTAGGACCACTGAGACTCAGGACCTCAGCTTTACATCTCAAGTAAAGGACGACGCCACTTCTTACAGCACAAGTGTCCCCGCCATTGCATTGGGGCATTGGGATCCACATTCAGACCACAGGGTAAGCGCCCTCTGCTGGCCTCACCAACTGCCTCTTCCTGCACCAACCCAAGCACTTTTCTCACTACTCAAAGTGCTTCACATAGTGAGTGGGGAGCCACTTCAGCCACCACTAATGTGCTGCATCCACCTGGACGATACAATGGCAGCCATTTTGTGCACCAGGATGCTCACCACGCATGAGCTCTTAGGTGGTGAAGTGGAGAGAGATAGTTAGCCAATGAGAGACAGGGAATGATTAGGGGTCCAGAATGACTAGGCTGTGGTGGGCAATTTAGCCAGAACATGGGGATACACCCTGCTCTTTGGCCAGGGATCTTTTAGGACCACTGAGACTCAGGACCTCAGCTTTACATCTCAACAAGTGTCCCTGTCATTGCATTGGGGCATTGGGATCCACATTCAGACCACAGGGTAAGCACCCCCTGCTGGCCTCACCAACTGCCTCTTCCTGCACCAACCCAAGCACTTTTCTCACTACTCAAAGTGCTTCACATAGTGAGTGGGGACCCACGTCAACCACCAGTAATGTGTAGCATCTACCTGGATGATGCAACGGCAGCCATTTTGTGCACCAGGATGCTCACCACGCATGAGCTGTTAGGTGGTGAAGTGGAGAGAAATACTTATCCAATTAGAGACATGGGATGATTAGGGGTCCAGAATGACTAGGCCGTGGTGGGCAATTTAACCAGGTCAGCGGGATTCACCCTGCTGTTTATAAAGGATGCCCGGGGGATCTTTTAGGAAAACTGAGACTCAGGAGCTCAGTTTTACATCTCATCCAAAGGACGGCACCACTTCTTACAGCACAAGTGTCATTGCACTGGTGGCATTGGCATCCACATTCAGACCACAGGATAAGCGCCAGATGCTGGCCTCTTCCAGCAGCAACCCAAGCTTTTCTTAGATACTCTCCCATCCAAGCAGTGGCCAGGCCCCGCACATGCTTAGCTTCAGGTGGATGACTTCCTCTTCGAGAGAATTTGATTGACTAAACTGTTCCTTTCAACACAAATCGTGTGCGCCTCCTTCGGCCTTTTATCGACAAGCTTTTTCAGTCCTCAGGACTGCCATGAATTTAAAGTTTTGTTTCTTTTTTTAGACAGTGGATCCAAACTGTGTGTGCAAAACCCCAGCATAGGAATGGGTGATCAGCAAATAGTCAGGTCTCTTTCCTTTTATTATTTACAGTAATAGCCTCAAAGAAACTTTAACAGGATAAAGAGGTTTCGAACCAAATCAAAGCAACGTTAGTACTGATTGGAGTGGTGTGCTATTAAATAGTGAAATTAGGTTTGTGGTAAGAGCTCATACATAAATGCGCTGCAAGTACCAAATGAAATCTTTGGTCATTAGCTTAGCTGCTGAGTGAAAATGATCTTGGAAGTAACACACGGGCGGTGAGATGTTAATGTCTGCCTCAGGGCTACAAAGAGTATTAGAGTACGTGTGCCCAATATAAAATGTAAGACGTTTTCCATTAAGATGTACTGTATGTAGCAGTTCCGAGTTTGTTAGCAAAGTACAGGTGAGAAGACTGGTAGCACTTTATTTTAATGAGACCACCATTAGGGGCTCCTTATACCGTATGTGTATGCATAAGGCCAATGACAGGTCCTTTATAAGCAAAAAATTATATCCTATCTTGCTCATTTTTTGGGAGATTATTATTGTTATTATTATTATTATTATTATTATTATTATTATTATTATTATTATTATTATTATTACAGAGGAGATTAGACAAGAGTCCCCGTGGACTATGATGTTTGCTGATGACATTGTAATATGTAGCGAGAGTAGGGAGCAGGTTGAGGAGACCCTGGAGAGGTGGAGAAATGCTCTGGAGAGGAGAGGAGTGAAGGTCAGTAGGACCACCAAGACAGAATACATGTGTGTAAATGAAAGGGAGGTCAGTGGAATGGTGAGGATGCAGGGAGTAGAGTTGGCAAAGGTGGGTGAGTTTAAATACTTGGGATCAACAGTACAGAGTAACGAGGAGTGTGGTTGAGAAGTGAAAAAGAGAGTGCAGGTAGGGTGGAGTGGGTGGAGAAGAGTGTCAGGAGTGATTTGTGACAGATGGGTATCAGCAAGAGTGAAAGTGAAGGTCTACAGGACGGTAGTGAGACCAGCTATGTTATATGGGTTGGAGATGGTGGCACTGACCAGAAACCAGGAGACAGAGCTGGAGATGGCAGAGTAAAAGATGTTAAGATGTGCATTGCGCGTGACGAGGATGGATAGGATTAGGAATGAGGACATTAGAGGGTCTGCTCAGATTGGACGGTTGGGAGACAAAGCCAGGAAGGCGAGATTGCGTTGGTTTGGACATGTGCAGAGGAGAGATGCTGGGTATATTGGCAGAAGGGTTCTAAGGATAGGGAAGAGGAAAAGAGGAAGGCCTAAGAGAAGGTTTATGGATGTGCTGAGAGAAGAAATGAAGGTGGTGAAGAGGACAGGAAGATATTAGAGAAAGATGATCTGCTGTGGCGACCCCTAACGGGAGCAGCCGAAAGAAGAAGAAAAAGAATTTGCTTGTTTTAAAATTGGTGTTTTTTGTTCAAAAAGAAAAAGTAAAAAGTATTTTACAATATACGTGTTACCGCAAGAAGCCAGTCGATACTCAACAACTTTCTTGGCTTGGAAGATGGATGTATTTGGTAAGTCCTGAAGCTTTTCCTCCATGCCCCATAGACTACAATGTAAAGTGCCAGTGGGAGCAAGATATTTTTTTTAAATTTATGGAAACTTTAGGACACAATTTCATCCGACGAAGGCATATACAACACCCTCTGTAATATTTGAGACAGATACACATTTTTGTCCTCGATTTAGCCCTCTGTACCACAGTTTAAAATTACAAATTAAACAATTCAGACATTGTGATTAACGTGCACATTGCAGACGCATTTGCATATATTTTGGTCACAAGACACGTTTTCTACATTCTCGATCTTTTGATCCTCGTCTTTGCCGTGCAGCCTCCCTTATATACACCTGATTGGGTGCAGCTGTCCTAATTTGAGATGTGCATAAGAATTTACTTCATGAGGTACAGTAAATGTACAAATTATCCCCCACCCACTCTGAGATATGAATTAGGCACCCAAGCGACCCGCTCGTATTTGCATGTGAATGCGAGATCAGCCAAGCACCCCAATAAACCCCGAAGTGAGCGACGGCATGTGCACACCCACACCTGATCGAAGCCTGCACTCTCCACAACTCAATTATTTATTTATCGCTGTACCTCACCACAGACCTCTTATCACAGCACCTGTTAACAATGAAACACCTGAACTCAATAATTTCAAGGGGTGTCCACATACATTTGGCCATATAGGGTATTTGTGAGGCCCTCACTGTACTGTATTTAACATTTAAATCTGTATGGCTGCATTTTGGTAGATGAAGATGATGGCAGAGGGTATCACAGTGATGTAATGCCAATCAAGACCGACCAGACACCAGCATTCCATTGTTTGATCTTTAATAAAAGAGTAGACACTGTGTTAAGTAGGTTAATGTTTGTGTTAGAGAAGTCTGCATACTGTGATGGATGGCTAGCAGTTCAATCCGGCTGGCATGCGAAAAGAATGGAAGAATGGGGGAAAGCAGCTACTTTTGGACACTGCCTCCCCCAGGACACTAGATTGCGATTTCCCTGCAGCATAGCGGTGCCCCGGATTCCCGCAGGGCACCATGGGATATGGAGTTCAGCTTCACAGCCCTGCTGTGTACCATGGGTGCCGCCAGGAGATGCTGCAGGGAGACGGGGGATTATTGCTTCCCGTATAGCCCGGAAGTACTCTCAAGTCATGGGGACGGAATAACCGAAGTACTTCTGGGCTAAAGAAAAACCTCATGTCTTCCATCTGACCCGGAAGTGCTGGCAAGTCACAAGGACTATATAAAGGATACTAGCCATGTGCGCCCAACTACATTGCGCGTGTTAAAGTTGTCTGTGAAGGGCTCCCTGTTTAAATGCGGCTGCCAGTCCTGAACTGGGCCCTTCATCGCACAGCATTATGATTTTTTATAAGGGAAACAAAATTACAAAACAAAACTCGATAGGAACGGCCTACTCAGAATCACTGTCCGAATAGTAATTATGTGGTGGTGTAGGAGCATTTCTGCTTCTCTCCGTTCACAGTCCGTCTTGTTTTCACAATGCTGTCGTTTCCTCTCACAATCTCTTCTCAACCTTTCTCCAATCTCGCAGGTTGCTTTGTCGCAATCAAAAGAGTAAGGCAATATACACGGAGCAATGGTTATAAAAGGGGGACACATAGGTATCCAGGCTCTTTAAAGCATAAATAGGGATCACTTCACTGACATGTGAGCAAGCCAAGGTACAACTGTGAGGCGCGCAGCACTCGCCGGCTACAACGTAACAATAATACTTTCCGGAACGTGCTGTTACGTTGTCAATCATTTTACCCACTGTCTTTTTTTCATTCATATGTTACGTAGTCACGTACCTTTTATCTTCGGCAATCTCATTCTCTAACCAGGCCTCAGGAGCTAACCAGCGTAACACTGTCCACCACCCCTTTCGTTATTCCGGCACATTGTTGACATCCGTGAGTAACAACACCGTACTAAACTGGAAGGTGGTCTACACATTTGTGGAATTCGCGGACAAACAAAGATCAAGATCCAAATGAAGATTATGTATAAAGATTAGTTAATTTAAAGCACAACAATTTGTTTAGTTTGAATGTCTGTGTTTTGAGGTGTGACTGGAGTACTACAGTCTTCAGTAATATAAGCCTGGAGGAGATTCTTAATGCAATGCCTATGTTTTAGCTGTCTCTCTACTGCCATCTAGTGCTTCTTCTTCTAATTCATTCGCGGACAAACAAAGATCAAGATCCAAATGAAGATTATATATAGAGATGGGGACGGAAGACCCAAAGTGCTTCCGGGCTGAGGAAAATTCAAGCCCTCAATTTGACCCGGAAGTGCTGGCAAGTCACGTGGGAGGAAGAACGGAAGCACTTCCGGGTCAAGGACTATATAAAGGACTGTTGTGAACCCAGCAAGGGAGCCGGAGTTGAGAGGTAGTTGACAGAACTTGCTGGGAGGTTTGGAGGAGAGAATTATTATTGTTGAGAATAATTATTGTTTTTATTAAATACTAGACAAAGATCTCGTTTCGACAATGTAAGATGAAATGGGCACGAGTGGAATAGTATAATATATATAATAAGTATAAGCACCACAAACCTGATATAGATGTATTGAATGAATGCGTAATTAGGCCTCAAGCTGTAGTCGAAATTGCCTTTCAGGCCTCTAGAGTTTAATCGAAGTCACCTTTCTCTTTGAATTTTCATGGCCGTAAATCCGCCGCCTGCCGCGATGTCGGTCTCGTAAGGTTTTTCGGGCAGCTGCGCAGAAGGCGACTGCGCATTCGGCTTCGGACGGACGTGAGTGAGTGAGGAGACTGGCGAATTACAGTATGTATTAAGATTACTTGCCTGTGTAATGTGGTTGCGGTGTCCTGGACGTTTGTCTGTTGGGTTAGAGGAGCGACTGCGCCCTCCAGTGTCACAATACGTACAGTATTGAAGAATTCTGAGATGGCCCCACCAGAATTTTCATGTCAAGAACATCAATGAGTACCTCATCAAATGAACGCAGGTGGCTTTGCACTGGGAAAGGCATCCATGCCAACTTGTGTGACACCAACGATGAATGAAAGTTGGGACAAAAAGATCATAACATGATGAAAAAAATGAGGAAAACCTTCCCAAACCCTCCAAACATAATCAAAAACAATTAGATATCCTGACATTTAAACAGTAATGCTGCACATTTGTACTTACTCATTTTACATGGGAGTCCAGCTGGTGAGCTACACAGGATTTTCTTTGCAGCGTTTTGGCCCCCTCTAATGTCTTGGATGGATTGCACCAATTTAGCTGTCTCTGGTGTGATGAAGTGCTTTGGTTTTGATCAATAATTATATATCTGGTATTTTTCTTTGCTCTTGGGTTCTTTCAACACTGCATTTGCTGATGTGTCCTAGTTTACGGGATGTCATTTTTGCAAATGATTAGGAATTCTGCACACCAGTTTTAGCTTTAAAATGTAACTGAAGTGAGTTGCTGATAAAACCAACTTTTGTTAATATATGCGTACTAATTAAGCAGTTGGCAGACGTTAACAAGCTTATTTCTGCTTGAGCGGTAAAATACTTGCTATGCTAGCCTAGGCAGATAACGTGGGTCAGAAGCAATTTATTTATTTTTCCAGGTATAGCTGGTTGTATTAAAGACGTAAAAGCAGTTTGTAAGGGGACTGAATAGCAGCGAAAGTATAACATGTTTATTTATTGAGGGTAATGTCATTTCATTTGTCTGCTTATTTATTCCCCTCAGGGTCTCAGATGCCCATTCTAGTAGCATATCAACCAACCATAGATGGGGCATCGTGTGATGGCTGTGGCACTTTGCTGTATTAGCGCATGCTTCCAACCTGATGGGGCACTAAAACATACTGCTTAAAAAATGAAGGGAGCACTTTTGAATCCGAGTATAGCATCATGTCAATGAAACTTCTGGACTATTGATCTGGTCAGTTAAGTAAATGAGGGGCTTATTATTCAGATTCAGCTGCTTTGGTGCACTAGAGGGGCAACAATGAGACAATCCCCAAAACTGGAATGGTTTAACAGGTGGAGGCCACTGACATTTTTCCCTCCTCATCTGTTTTGTCACTCGTTTTGCATTTGACTACGGTCAGTGTCACTACTGGTGGCATGAGGCGACACCTGGATCCTACAGAGGTGGCACAGGTAGTCCAACTTCTCCAGGATGGCACATCAATGCATGCCATTGCCGGAAGGTTTGCTGTGTCTCCCAGCACAGTCTCAAGGGCATGGAGGAGATTCCAGGAGACAGGTAGTTACTCTAGGAGAGCTGGACAGGGCCCCTCGTAGAAGGTCCTTCACCCATCAGCAGGACCCACCGGTATCTGCTCCTTTGGCCAAGGAGGAACAGGATGAGCATTGCCAGAGCCTACAAAATGACCTCCAGCAGGCAGGCAGGCCACTGGTGTGAATGTCTCTGACCAAACAATCAGATACAGACTTCATGAGGGTGGCCTGAGGGCCTGACATCCTCTAGTGAGCCCTGTGCTCACTGCCCGCTCGGCACAGAAGAGCTCAATTGGCATTTGTCATAGAATACCAGAACTGGCAGGTGCACCACTGGCAGGCATCCTGTGCTTTTCTCAAATGAAAGCAGGTTCACCCTGAGCACATGTGACAGACGTGAAAGGATATGGAGAAGTTGTGGAGAATGTTATGCTGCCTGTAACATCGTTCAGCATGATTGCCAGTGATGGTCTGGGGAGGCATATCCATGAAGTGACGTACAGACCTCTACAGGCTAGACAACGGCACCTTGACTGCCATTAGGTATCGGGATGAAATCCTTGGACCCATTGTCAAACCCTATGCTGGTGCAGTAGATCCTGGGTTCCTCCTGGTACACGACAATGCCCGGCCTCATGTGGCGAGAGTATGCTGGCAGTTCCTGGAGGATGAAGGAATAGATACCATTGACTGGCCCCTACACTCACTCGCCTGACCTTAATCCAATAGAATACCTCTGGGTGGGACATTATGTTTCAGTCCATCCGACACCGCCAGGTTGCACCTCAGACTATCCAGGAGCTCAGTGATGCCCTGGTCCAGATCTGGGATGAGATCCACCAGGAACCATCCGGCATCTCTTTAGGACCTTATCAGGCATCCATACAAGAACATGGTGGGGTTTACAAACTACTGAGTATGATTTGGAGTTTCTGCAATGAAATTTCGGCAAAATGGACTCGCCTGCCTGCCACATCATTTCTTCATTTTGATTTTCGGGGTGTTTTTGAATTCAGCCCTCTGTAGGTTGATCATTTTCATTTCCATCAAACAATGTGCCATCCTTTCGTTCCTAATACCTTACCATATCTGTCCATATCAGTAGAGAGAGCCGGAAGGATTTTTTTGTCCCATTGAGATCTGATGTGTTTTCAAAGAGTTCCTTTAATTTTTTCGAGCAGTTTATAATAGGGAACCTTCATACTCAAACTAACATTCATTTTTCAGTCAGCCTGACTTATTCAGCCCCTCTCATTGTGATGCTGTGGGTCGGCTCCATGATATTGGTTCCTTCTTGTAGCCTCTAGAACCCGCATCACCTCTACCATAACTGAGGGATGAGCTGTGCAAATGAGGACACCACACAAAGCAAGGGAAGGGGGAAAAAGTACTCCGGTGCTTTTATTAAACAAAATTGAACAAAGAGTGCAGTGCAAAGCTCAAGAAATAAGTTGTAGAAACAAAGTGAAAGTGGAGGTTAAAATCCAAAAAAGTTAATCCTTTTAAAAACCCTCTGTCTTTTGAATTCAAATCCATGGTGCGTCCTGGTAATACCGACATTCCATATGGGCCACACAACAGAAGAGTCACCCTGCCAACAGACGCAGCCAAACCTTCTACGGGTCTGGGTCCCTGCCCTTCCATGGCTATAACAAGGCTCCCGCTACACCTATGAGAAGTGCCGACATCCGGGAGAGGCTCAGAGTAGAGACGCTGACCACCGGTATTGACAGGAGCCAATTGACGCCTCCCTGTGGAGGCTTTATGTGCACAACCAGATTGGAGGAGACCCTGAGGAAGACCCAGGGCTCGTTGGGAGGATTATATCTTCCAGGTGGCCTAGGAATGCCTTGGGATTCCAGTGTGGCTGAGGAAAAGGAGGTTTGGGCCTCATTGCTAAGACTGTTGTCTCTACGACCTGGCTTCGAATAAGCAGTAGGAAAAGGATGGATGGATGAATTTATACATTAGGCCTTGATGAAGTAATAGTCCATAACACAACCCACACATGCATTGGGGTTGCTTTAGAGCCGCCGGTCAACCTAATTCACATCTTTATGGATCTGGAAATTAAACCAGGCACAGGCATGGGCAGAATGTGTAGACTTTACACAGAGAGTCTTCATAACCCTGGATCTGTGAGGCAGTGGTGGTAACCATCACAATCCCCAATTGAAGCTGCTGTATTGCATTTCCCTATTAGAAGATATGAATTGTCGAACTTCAGCCATATCCCCCGTTGAATGTGACTTTGTAGCTGGTGACAGGGATAATGGGAAGTGTTTGCCACAACTAAAATCTAGTGAGAAGGAGTTACGATTGTTGGCTTGACCTGGACTTCCTATGACAAACAACTTAGTTTTGTTGGTGTTCAGTTGTAGGATACTGGGAGGAATCCACGCACTATGGCAAGTGGTATTGGGTACTGTAGGCTTTGAGTGGAACATGAGGTCACGTTGGGAAAAAGAGTAAACTGCTAGCAAGATATGGCTATGAACCAAACATCACTTTTGTGAGGATGTACAACCAAATGCAACCAGACAGACAGAAGCACATTTAGAAGCCACACATCATAGTAAGTCCATCAGAGTTAGAGCTTCGTTGACAATAGAATCAAACGCAACAAAGAAGTGAAGAGGAGCATCAGCGGTAAAGAGGAGCTCATTCATAAACTCTGCAAGATTTCCGGCAGATGAGCGACTGTGTGAATGTTTTGAACACATCTTTTATGTTTTGTTTTTTTTACCATCAGGTGACAGAACACTAACCAGCATCAGCAAAGCCAGACTCAATTGAGTGTGGGATGAACATCAGCAGAGCACCACTCAAGAAGATGGGGTGTTAAAAGAGCCTGTCATCAGTAGGGAATCAAAGAGAAGGTGGGTGCCATCAGGTATAGAAATAGTAGCAAGAAGTGGAGGAAGCACTAAGTGGTGGAAAGACAGAACAGGAGAGTATTGATCTTCGCTTGATAGAAGGAAACATCTTTTTTTTTCTTTACTTTTATTTATAATTAGGTAATGTACCGATAATGGTATTCTATAATATACTGTTTACTCCATTATCTTTGATGTGTGCTTCCTCAAGCACAAAAAAAGCTCTGTAACAAAAAATAAACTCTGTTCAGGTATCAAGATGGCTCACTTCAAAGTTGCCCATATTTATACTTGCTTCTTCTGAGTTTGATTACATTGAAGAATTACACACAAATCTTTGCTTGCTATCACATCATTTACCTAAGAATGTCAGATTTTCCGTAGTTCTGTCAGACATCAAGGTAATTTTGTGCATTTATGCTGATTTTTTAACCTCAGACAGACAGCTGGACTAAATTCTTGACCTTAACATTGTTATGGTGTATAAAATCTGTACATTTTAGTTTAATTTTCCATTATATTTTGTTCGAGACAAGACAACAGATGAACTACATTTAATACAAATCAAAGCAGGTTTTCTTCCCTTACACCTCACTTTTAAAACAGCTGTTCCAACATAGAAAGGAAGACATGCTGGTGGCTCAATTACTTTATAACCTGGGAAAGGAAGACTAAGCCGACACCTCAGGCTATTGATATGGACATCTGGGACAACAATTTGGTTTACAGCCTGGGAAAGATGGACATGAGGCAACTTCAAAAAACTGTATTATCTGGGAAAGAGTTTGAGCAAAATTCATCAATTATATTGACAGCCAACCAATCAGGTACATTTGTTGTGAAACCACGACATGACATTTCATAATAAATATGCCTCATTCTGAAAGCAACGTCAGAGAAGAAGAAAGTAAGGACGTAAGAAAGGAGAGGAGAAGAGGAACAGACGAAGATGTCATTGGTCGTCAGAAAAGCATCATGAACATCGATTGCTAAATCAAACGCCTCCATGGGACATTCGTCCTTGACATCTGTAACTTTTTCGTAAGCTTTTTCTAAAGACTATATGTACTTAGACTTTCCTATCAGTACCTGTTTTCTGTTATTCTTTGTTCCAGTGATATTATTATTATTATTGTACTAAATTCCATGCTGCTTTTAACTTTCTATGCTTTGTCTTAATGTCTAGAGTGACTGAAATAATAAGTTAAATTTCTTTGAGCACCTGGAGCAGCCACGGATATTTGCCATTATATCTGTGCTGCGAGGTTTATAAGGCTGAGAGTGAGGAGCTCCACTCGATAGTTGGAACAGTACGAAAAGAAGGTATTCTTGGCTGATAAATGGCCTATAGTCAAGAGTGCTGAGTCTTTGTATGTTTAAATGTAGTGTAATCTTGACGCCGTATAGCGCCCAACCTGGCACAGACTGACGCAGAGGCATGTACAAAATGAACACAGGCTTTATTATTCTTCAACTGTGGGACACGTCTTCCCCATGCCACACAGCCCAACACAGTCCCAAAGGACAATTACAACACCACCAAAACACTTTTCTCCTTTACCAACGCTCCTCCTCTAGCTTAGTCCTCCTCCTCCCGACTCTGGCTCTCTAGTGGTGGTGGCTGGCCCTTTTTATAGCCCACCCGGAAGTGTTCCAGGTTCTTGACCACCTGGCCCTAATTGCACTTCCGGGTGGGGGTGAAGATTCGTCCAGCTGGGCTGTTGACTCCATGTAGCTCCCCCTAGCGGCCATCCAAGCTCCCAACCAGGCTGTGGAAGACTCCATCTTCCATGGAGCCATACGAAAGGTTGGGGGATCACCGTCCTCCAGGGAGGCTGCCACCAAGCGTCCTGGGGGAGGTATTGAGCTGCCCATGATTGCTCCCCCGGAACAGATGCAGCAGGGGCATCCCTGCTGGGCATGGGACCCGGCTGTCCATCACAGTATATTTTTGTAGACCAAAAGTAGTATTTAGGTCTGAGATATCACTAAAACATTGTATGTTGTTCGTGCCGATAATAAGTAAGGCTCTTGAAGTGCTGAGTGACAGGCTGTGTTATTCCTAAAGCACTTGTGTGGTTTAAAGTGCTAAAGGCTAATCAGTGTGTGTGTGTCATTCATGGGGCACTGTTGTGGTTAGGGTCTGTGTGTATGCGTATAGATAGCTATGCATGTGTGTGTTCATCTTAAAGTGCAACAGTAGACCAACCCGATAACGAACTTGACGAGAACACTTACCCTTGAGAAAACAGGTAAAGGATAAGTAGAGGGAAATAATACGATAATACAACATATAATGATACTAGGGGGCCAGAGTCAGGAGGAGTGTGATAGAGCTTGCTGGGAGGTGTGTATAATTATTGATTTATTGTCTATTTAATTGCCTGTTTATTGTGGCTGAGGGTGCTTTGGAGGCACTGCTTAAAAGAAGAAGCATTAAAATACTTCTGAGTACTTTTATCCTGTGTCCTGAGCGTCTGTCTGTTGGGTTTAAAGGGGCTACAGTGACCCCTAGCATATTACAACGTCTAATGCAGGTGTGGGCAAAGTCAGTCCTGGAGGGCCACAGTGGCTGCAGGTTTTTGTTCCAACCCAGTTGCTTAATTAAAACAAAAATCCTTGTCAATTATTTAATTTCATGGCTCGTTAGTGTTTTAACTCTGCCATGTCAAGTCATTTTCATATCCTAGATTTTTATTTCCTTTCTAAGGATATCATCCAAATGATCTGAAGTCTAAAACAGACGAGTAATTCTCAGTCCTTCACTTTCCTTCCAAGTATTTAATTAAACCCAGTAGAGCATGATAAATACACACACAGGTGTAAATGGAAACCAGCTAAATGGAAAAATGCCGGTTTCTTTTATCATTTGCATCTTATCACTAATAAGAGGTAATTAAAAACTACGAATACAGCTGTTTAAGACTAAAAGAAGCAATAAGGGTTCAAAATCTTAACGAGCGGAGTTTGCATGTTCTCCCCGTGTCTGCATGGATTTCCTCCGGGCGCTCCGGTTTCCTCCCACAGTCCAAAGACATGCAGGTTAGGTGGATTGGCGATTCTAAATTGGCCCTAGTGTGTGCTTGGTGTGTGGGTGTGTGTCCTGCGGTGGGTTGGCACCCTGCCCGGGATTGATTCCTGCCTTGTGCCCTGTGTTGGCTGGGATTGGCTCCAGCAGACCCCCATGACCTTGTGTTCGGATTCAGCGGGTTAGAAAATGGATGGATGGATGGAATCTTAATGAGCGAGACAACTAAAATGAAGCAGAAGTGTCACTTGAGCAATAAGTGCTTCTTATGAAGCAACTGGGTTGGAACAAAAACCTGCAGCCACTGCGGCCCTCCAGGACTGACTTTGCCAACCCCTGGTCTAATGGGTTTGATGCACTGCACTATTAGCACTTTTTGATATTTTGATTGTATTTTTTTAATAAAAGCCCTTGTTAACTTTGCACCTACCCATCACTGTTAAGTGTGTGTCCTCATTTGCCTGGCTCATCTCATTTCATGACTATCGACAGTTTCGGGTTCAAGAGGCTCCCCGATGCAACAAAATGAGCGTGGAGCCGACCCGGACCTTCTTCTTTAGAAGAAGGAAGGTCCTCTGGGCTGGTGAGATCAAAATTCAGCTTTTTGGTTATCAGACAAAGCGTCACGTTACACTAAACTGCATCCTAAACACCCCATCCCTACTGTGAAGCATGGCGGCAGCTATCAATGTGAACTTCGCACAAAGGTTGTCTATTTTTTTTTCCATATCTTCTATCATAAAAGATTTTCTAAGAAATCAGGTAATAATATTAAGAAGGGTAGAAGCACTTTTTACAGACTTCTCAGATTGTCTCAATTATGCTGACGAGTGTTAAGAGTTTTAAAAAAAGCTGTTAATAAATGTGATGCATAAGTGGCCGGGATTTTATGCTATTGCAAACGATTCCTTTGACATAACAATGGAGTGTGTGCAGGAGTGTGTCTGTTTGATTTATTTTTTATTTTTTTTTATGAGAAGTACTATTGATTTTCTTCAGTAGAATTCAGTAAGGTAGAAGTGGTACAAACAAAAAAACCTGCTTGCAGGAGAAGCAATGGCAGAACACGATCTCCAATGTTTTAATCAAAGAATCAATTTTGTTACCTCTGGAAAAAAAAAATAATCAAATCGGAGCTCTGTGCTAAGCCGTCATGAGATTTTCATTAGCCGTAAACGGGGCCCTGATTAAGGCAGATGGAACGTTCGGGGTCGAGAGTTGACAAAAAGGCTCTTAAAGCTTAAAGAGTGTGCTGCAAGGCTCCAGCTAACCTTCACAGAAAAGCTGCCTTGGTTCCCACCAGATTACCTAAATGGAAGAGAAGTATCGTCGTGAGGAAACTCGTTCCATCCTGTCGTATCTGATACCATTCTCCCTGCTTACAGAGCCAGCAGGGACATCTTTGAAGCAACGCCTGTGATGTGTCTTTGGACCCAGTTTTTTAAAATTCTAAATTACACGTGTTGCGGTAGAGAATACTAATACTGCTAATGATTTATAAATCCTTAAATAATCCGGCTCCGTCCTCTGTTTTGGAATACCTGTCCCCCTACACTCCAAGTCGTAACCTCAGATCTGCTAATGGTGCTCTGCTTATAATTCCAAGAGCCAAATTTAAAAGAAGTGGTGCTGTTATGCACCTACAATCTGGAATAGCTTGCAGATAGAAATTTGTCAGGATAATACTGTGAAACATTTTTTTTAAAACTGTTAAAAACCTATTATTTTAATTTGGCTTTTTCGTAGCTATATTTTACTTGTACTCCATATAGAACGTATGGGCATTAGAATTAAATTTTTGCAGGGATCTGCAATTTTTACCAATCTCTACTTTTCTCTGCTGTCTTTTCCGGTTCTTCTGTAGTGGCAATTTGCACCTCCACCACCTGATTAAAGTCCTTTGCAGCCCCCTGTGATGATGGCATGCAGGCGGGGGGGGAGTGGGGGGGGGTCTGCTGTCCACAAGACCAACATCAGTGAATCCCCTCATATGAAGCCTGGAACATTAGGAAAATTAATGTTAAGTTGAATGCCCAGTGAGGTCTGGGTGGTCTTTTGGCCTTGGAGCCCCTGCAGATTTTGTTTTTTTTCTCCAACTTCTAACTGGAGTTAATTATTTATTCATTTATTTATTTGTTTGTTTGTTTATTTTTGTCCTCCCAGCCATCTAACTTTATCACCAGATTTATCTTTAGAGACTTACATTATGACATTTTATAGAAGGATGCTACTCTTCTACGTTTTGCCTTTTCTTTGTTGCTTATTCTTCAACCCTTAAACCACCGCAACCAGCTATAGTTGATTCCCAATGTAATTTGTCAGCACACCTGAGCCGAGTATATTCAGCAACGTATATTCATTGAACACCGCAACCAGCTATAGTCGGTTCCCAATGCAATTTGCCAGAACGCCGGAGCTGATCAGTCAGTGCCGTTCATTCATTGAGCAGCCAGCTCATGACCACTGGCGCCCCCTAGCGAATCAGCATCACTGTCCCTGGGATTCAGCCGCTGCACTAGACTAGCCTGTTGACTTCAGTGTTGGCCTCTGTGTGCTCTCGTGCACCCAGTTCAAGCGCAGTTGGCTCGGTGATTTACTGAATTTCATCAATGGCGTCCGTTGCACCTTGTAAATATAATAGGAGATTATTGCAGTAGCTTTTTTATAATTTTTACAGTTAATTGTCAGGGTGTAAGATGATCAGTGTTGCAGTAAGCGTGATGCTCATTGCATGAAAAAAATGTGTTCCATTAAAATTTCACTTTTTCTTGGTGAATTGTGACATTTCCTTAAAAAGTGCAGCAAAAAAGGTACAGTGTAATCTCGGGTCATGACCGTAATTCGTTCCAAAACTCTGGTCGCAACCCGATTTGATCGTGACCCGAAGTAATTTCCCTCATAATACCCATCCATCCATTTTCCAACCCGCTGAATCCGAACACAGGGTCACGGGGGTCTGCTGGAGCCAATCCCAGCCAACACAGGGCACAAGGCAGGGAACCAATCCCGGGCAGGGTGCCAACCCACCGCAGGACACACACAAACACACCCACTCACCAAGCACACACTAGGGCCAATTTAGAATCGCCAATCCACCTAACCTGCATGTCTTTGGACTGTGGGAGGAAACCGGAGCGCCCGGAGGAAACCCACGCAGACATGGGGAGAACATGCAAACTCCACGCAGGGAGGACCCGGGAAGTGAACCCAGGTCCCCAGATCTCCCAACTGCGCCACCGTGCCGCCCTCCCTCATAATATTGTATGTAAATACAATTAATCCATTCCGGACCATACGAGCTGTATGTAAATATATTTTTTTTTTAAAGATTTTTAAGCACTGTCACGCTTAGGGAGCCACAGAAGGACCCAAACTGTTACGTGGAACCACATGCCGGAAGGGAATGGCGGATTACTAACCTCTCTCTCTTTGTTTCAGCCACCTCGAGTAACTAGCCATGCAGTATCACTTCCGCATTCCCTCTGTCGACCCCTGATGATGTCAACATCCCAGTATCCATCTTGGTACCATTCCCAGCAGCCTTCACTACTCATTTCTGGTCCCTTTCCATAAAGATTCCTCCATTCTGCCATGTTGATGTCTGATGTATATTGTTATGTACAATAATCTGACTGCAATAATTTTATTTACAGTATACGGGGCCGGAAAACCCCAACCCGTTATGCCTTGCTGTGTTTTCTTTTTACAACACAAAAATAGTTAATTATACCATAGAATGCATAGTGTAATAGTAAACTAAATGTTTACTTCTTCTGGTCACTCCAGCTCCTTGATCTCTCAGCTGGAGGACCGCTTCCTTCTCCCTCACCGAGTGTCGGGCATAACACCCCTGCTTGGGCTCTCTCTCTCGCTCACTCACTCACTCTCTCTCTCTCTCGCTCGCTTGCGCTCTCGCTCTCTCTCTCACTCGCTCGCTCACTTACACTCTCTCTCTCTCTCACTCACTCACTCAGGCTCTCGCTCTCTCTCTATCTCGCTCGCTCACTCTTTGCACAGGGAATGCACAGGGAGAGACTGAACACGTGCGGAAATCATCGCCGCGTATGAACCGGAAGGGAAACTGGCTTGTTCGTCACCCGAGTGTGTGATCATGAACAGATGCAAAAGTTTGGCAAACTTTTTGGTTGTAACCCGATTTGTACATGGTCCGAGACGTTCGTGACCCAAGGTTCCACTGTATTTGGCGTTCGGGGGTGCATTAACTCCTCCCCAAGTATGTGGTGGTTTAAGGGTTAATAATATTGCCTAATCATATTTGATTTTTCTTTTCTTGTAACGTTCTCTTTGACATCTTGTAAAGCATTTTGAGCTACAATGTTTGCATGAAAATGTGCAATAGAAATAAATGTTGTTGTTGTTATTTATGCTGAAATCGCACGGCTCCAGAGACCGGGGCCCAGTTCCCACCTGTGATTAATAGAAACATCTCTCTCTCTCTCTGAAAAGAAAGAAAAGAGAGTATTAAGGTAGTTTTATTTACTTAATTATTTATTTAGAGTAGCAGAGGTGGAAACACAAAACCAGAAATTGAAACACAAAGACAACATTTGTAAGGGAGTGTCACACATGCATGTCAGAGGAACACCTTCCTGGCTCATCAACAACAACGTTTATTTCTATAGCACATTTTCATACAAATAATGTAGCTCAAAGTGCTTTACATGATGAAGACAGAGAGAAAAAAAAGACAAAATAAGAATTAAAATAAGAGAACACTAATTAACATAGAATAAAAGTAAGGTCCGATGGCCAGGGAGGACAGAAAAAACAAAAAAAAACTTCAGACAGCTGGAGAAAAAAATAAAATCTGCAGGGGTTCCGAGGCCACGAGACCACCCATCCCCCTCTAGGCATTCTACCTAAAATAAATGATTTCAAGTCCTCATGGTATTCAGGGTTCTCATGGAAGGACTTGATGATGACGGTCACATGGACTTCTGGTCTTTAATCCATCAATGTAAGGATATCATGGTGCCCTGATCAGGTGGTGGTGACGCTGATCACCACCACAGAAAACTGGAAAAAGAACAGAAGAAAGAGTAGGGGTTAGTATGGATTTTGGAGCCACCATGAATAATAATGATAATTAATTGAATATACAGAGCATCAGGGTTAAACTAAAATTAAGCTATGAAAAAGCCATGTTACAGTAAAGTAACGTGTTTTTAGCAGTGTTTTAAAGTGCTCCACCATATTAGCCTGGCAAATTTCTATTGGCAAGCTATTCCAGATTTTAGGTGCATAACAGCAGCAGGCCGCCTCACCACTTCTTTTAAGTTTAGCTCTTGGAATTCTAAGCAGACACTCATTTGAAGATCTAAGGTTATGATTTGGAGTGTAACGTGTCAGACATTCCGAAATATAAGATGGAGCGAGATTATTTAAGGCTTTATAAACCATAAGCAGTATTTTAAAGTCAATTCTGAATGATACAGGTAACCAATGTAGTGACATCAAAACTGGAAAGATGTGCTCGGATTTTCTTTTCCTAGTTAGGATTCTAGCAGCTGCATTCTGCACTAGTTGCAATCGATTTATGTCTTTTTTTTGGTGGTCCTGAGAGGAGTGCGTTACAGTAATCTAGTCGACTGAAAACAAACGCATGAATTCATTTCTCAGCATCTTTCAATGATATAAGAGGTCTAACTTTTGCTATATTTCTTAAGTGAAAAAATGCTGTCCTAGTGATCTGATTAAAATGTGATTTAAAATTCAGGTTACAGTCAACAGTTACCCCTAAATTCTTTACCTCCTTCTTGACTTTTAATCCTAATACATCAAGTTTATTTCTAATAACCTCATTATATCCATTATTGCCAATCACTAAAATTTCAGTTTTCTCTTTATTTAGTTTGAGAAAATTACTCTCATCCATTTAGAAACACAAGTAAGACATTTTGTCTGTGAATCAACAGAGTCGGGATCATCAGGTGCTATTGATAAATACAGTTGTTTGGCCCTAGTGTGTGCTTGGTTTTTTCATCAGCATAGTTGTGGTAGCTCACGTTATGCCCCGAGATAATCTGACCTAATGGAAGCATGTAAATCGCATGATAGATACCCTGGATACCCTGCTGAGGAGGGAGGGGGGCGCTATCACTAACACTCTTGTCTTTTCTCTCTTCTGTAACAGTGAGAAAACCCCTCCTTGAAGGAAATTAACCCCACCCCTTCCAGCCAAATGCTGCTCCCGTTAGGGGTCGCCACAGCGGATCAGCTTCTTCCATATCTTCCTGTCCTCGTCATCTTGCTCTGTTACACTCATCACCTGCATGTCCTTTCTCACCACATCCATAAACCTTCTCTTAGGCCTTCCTCTTTTCCTCTTGCCTGGCAGCTCTATCCTTAGAATCTTTCTCCCAATATACTCAGCATCTCTCCTTTGCACATGACCAAACCAACGCAATCTCGCCTCTCTGACTTTGTCTCTCAACCATCCAACTTGAGCTGACCCTCTAATGTCCTAATTTCTAATCCTGTCTATCCTCGTCACACCAAATGCAAAGGCTATAAAGGTCCTATGCTTCCTAAAGTCGACATGTCATTTAGACCCAAGCCTAATAAAGGACGGAGCTTCTTTTGATTGACCTGTGTTGTTTTATTTCTGTGGGTTTTTTTTTTTTTTTGCGCCACCAAGGACTGATTTTGATTTTTAATTGTTCAAGAATTCAAATTGGCACTCCAACATTTCTACTGGGACTCTCTCTGCAATTTTTCACCCATTCACAGGAGCAAAATAAGAATCATAGTCGAGATAATGCTTTAACAATCATTCCAGATACAGCTATTGAGTTAGCAGGCTGCGCAGTACACTGGCAGGACAGGACATAATGCCTGTATGTCAACAACAGCTGGTGTACTAACACTAAGACTGTATATACTCACTGTGTAAGCATCATCTGTTGCTACATTTTTTCACTGCACGCATGGTTCGAATGTAGAAGCATCATTCAAACTCCAGATTAAATTTCTCTCGGATTTAGCGTTCAAACTATTTTTGAAGTTAGAATTGTTTAAAGTATGAGGCACCACTCTATTTCTAAAAACACTATCTCAGCATTACAGTATGGATGAGTGAAAATGTGGAGTTTTGACAACACAGCACTCCGATTAGTTTACGCTTATTACATGACTCTTCCCCAATCGCTAAGTACGGTATTGCTGACCCATGAAGGGCTTTATAAACAAACACTCTTCTTCTTCTAGGGGTTGCCACAGCAGATCATCTTCTTCCATATCTTTCTGTCCTCTCTATCTTGTGCTGTTACACCCATCACCTGCATGTCCTCTCTCAGCACATCCATAAATCTTCTCTTAGGACTTCCACGTATCCTCTTCCCTGGCAGCTCTATCCTTAGCATCCTTCTCCCAATAAACTCAGCATCTCTCCTCTGCACATGTCCAAACCAACGCAATCTCGCCTTTCTGACTTTGTCTCCCAACCGTCCCACCTGAGCTGACTCTCTAATGTCCTCATTTCTAATCCTATTCATCCTCGTCACACCCAGTACAAATCTTAGCATCTTTAACTCTGCCACCTCCAGCTCTGTCTCCTGCTTTCTGGTCAGTGCCACCGTCTCCAACCCATATAACATAGCTGGTCTCACTACCGTCATGTAGACCTTCTCTTTCACTCTTGCTGCTACCCGTCTGTCACAAATCACTCCTGACACTCTTCTCCACCCACTCCACCCTGCCTGCACTCTCTTTTTCACCTCTCTTCCACACTCCCTTACTCTGTACTGTTGATCCCAAGTATTTAAACTCATCCACCTTCGCCAATTCTACTCCTTGCATCCTCACCATTCCACTGACCTCCCTCTCATTCACACACATGTATTCTGTCTTGGTGGTCCTACTGACCTTCATTCCTCTCCTCTCTAGAGCATATCTCCACCTCTCCAGTGTCTCCTCAACCTGCTCCCTACTCTCGCTACAGATCACAATGTCATCAACAAACATCATAGTCTATGGGGACTCCTGTCTAATCTCGTCTGTCAACCTGTCCATCACCATTACAAATAAGAAAGGGCTCAGAGCCAATCCCTGATGTCATCCCATTTCCAACTTTAAAAACAAACACTAACCTCTTAAAATTCACAATTAACTAAGAAGGAGCCAACAAAGACAGGCCAACACTGGTGAGATGTGATCCGTTTTTTTTCTAGTGGTTAAAATTCTAGCAGCTACATTCTGCTCCATTTGTAGGCGATACAGTGTCGTACGGGATAAGCCAACATACAGGGCATTACAGTAATCCAAACGAAGCATAACAAAAGCATGAATGAGTTTTTGTAGGTCATTGGTTTTATTGATCACCCTGAGACAGAAAAAACTACTCTTTACCACAGCATTGAGCTGTTTGAATTTCTGTGAATTTCCCCTTGGGATTAATAAAGTATCTATCTATCTATCTATCTATCTATCTATCTATCTATCTATCTATCTATCTATCTATCTATCTATCTATCTATCTATCTATCTATCTATCTATTGTGAAAGTTTGAGGCCCTTATTGTCCTCTTGAACCCTCTGACTCGACTCCAGACACCAGGTAAAAGTCCAAATACTACCTTTATTTGAACAATAACGTGCACAAAGCACTCTCCACTCCACAATATTCATAAATCAATAAACACACTAATCAATACAATCCTCAATCCTCCACACTCCCAGACACTTTGCCACCCTTCCTCCCAGCTCAGCTCAGTGTACTGGTTTCCCAGAGTCCTTTATATAGTCCATGACCCGGAAGTGTTTCTCCCTTCTGTGCATGTGATCATGAACACTTCTGGGTCAGATAAAAAGCTCCTTTCTTCAACCCGGAAGCACGTCGTTTCCTCTTGTCATGTGATCATGACGCACCTCCGGGTTATAGGGCAAGTAAGAGTCCGGCAGCCTCCCCACAGCGACTCCTGGTAGTCCCCATGGTATCCAGCAGGGTTGTGCATATAAACTACAAAGTCCATGAGGGCCCTGTTGGAATTCGAGGAACGTCAACACTGTTGGGAGAGCTCCACCTGGTGGCCTGGGGGTGAGGGCCGGAATATTTAGCTGGCCACCCACCACACTATCTATCTATCTATCTATCTATCTATCTATCTATCTATCTATCTATCTATCTATCTATCTATCTATCTATCTATCTATCTATCTATCTATCTATCTATCTATCTATCTATCTATCTATCTATCTATGCATTACTTTGTGTGGTCTGCACATTCAAACTGGTGGAAGTCGCAAATCACTCTGTTCGCCAAGAGCAAATGTTTATGGATAAACGTCTTGACAGTTATATTGCAATCTGAAGAAGGTTAATGAAGAACAACAACTGAAGACTAGTAGGGCATAATTTGAGAACACAGCCAGATGTTGTTGCAGTTGTAATTACAATTTGATGAGTGTCTTTGTAAATTGTATTTTTTAGCAGGTCCATGTGGAGATTAGTGGTGTAATCTGAAGCAACCTAGGGGCACTTCTAAATATATACTAGCAGATTTTATTATGAATCTGATTGCCATGAAACTTTAGAGTTAGTAACAGAAACTTTCATATCAATATGTACAGGTAAAAAATGTCCCTTGGCATGCAGATGGAATAATTGAAAGAGCTAATGTGATTTCAGTTCTCACCAGAAGAAATATCTCTCTATTATAAAAAGAAATCCTGTCCCCTGTCCTGATAGTCTACGATATGTGATTTTCTCGGAAGATAATTTAAAGACCCACGAGACGAAAGAGACCTGCCACGGTGCGTCTCACGGGAACATAGAACGAGAGACTTGCAAGCCACACTCTACTTACAAGCAATATCAAAAAAAACAAAACAAATCAGTAGTGTAAAGGCAGTCATGCAGCACACACAGCTCCAGGGCTCTCAGTGCATATAATGTGTATAAGGTCAATACGGTAGAAATGAATAAGGTAGAAATGAAACGTTGACGATTAAACGAAGAAGAAAGAAAAGCGCGGAGAAAAGTGACCCTAAACACATGCAGAGCAGGTTAGAGACTATGAAACCAGTGAAATTAGAAAGGCTCAAAAAAAAAAAAAAGGCGCTATACGCATGTGGAGAAAGCTGCGACAGCAGCTACCCCAAACGAACATGAGCAGCGTTATACATCCTACAAGAAGGAATTCAACCACGCCCGTGGCCAGAAATAAAAGACAGGAATTGCTTTTATAACGTCACGCGAGACCAGGCAGGGAGCCATCATTTAAAATAAGTCAACAGACCTCTAAGCTAGCAGTTGTTGGATTGCTTTTGGCAGGCAAGCATCATGTGCTCGGAGCTCTTAAAACAACGACATGCGACAGGCAGAAGAGGCAAAAAGACAGCAAATGATCCAAAGGCATATCCTTAGCGTACGTTCAGCCGCAACACCCTTCACAACACGAGCAGTATTATACGTCTGGGAAGAAAGAGATGTAACCACGCGCAGGGCAGGAAATAAAGAAACAAGTATTGTTTTTACAAAAGGTTTTAAAGTAAAAATGAAAATAATGCATATGTAACAATTCACAAGAAAATAACAATCTCTTTAAATTGTAGATTGCCTGCCTAAGGTAAAGTCATCCCTGAAGAATGGGGACGTGGGAATGAGGGGTCCTTTCATCGGATTAGCGCTATTTCAGATGTGGAATGGCAAAATGGGGGAGGCAGCTTGATGAATGAGGTCTCCAGGACTTAAAACAAATCCAAATCATATTATGTGATATCATCTAATGTGAAATTCTACTCCGTACTTCCAGAATTTTTATTTTTATACTGTATTGAGGATTTATTCTGTTCTATGTATTGTATCCGTACGGCTTAGAATTAAAAGGCAATGAGTAAAATGACAAAGTAGAAATTCATAAAGACGTTTACAAACGTTGGCGCTAAACACATGCAGAGCAGGTTAGAGACTATGAAACCAGTGAAATCAGAAAGGCTCATAAAAAAAAAAAAGATACACATGTGGAGAAAGTTAGAGGATATTAAAGTAGGAAAATTAGAAAATATAAAAAAAGAAAGTAAAGATCGCAGTAGCGCAAACAAGCAAACTGCCTCATTTAACTATGCACCAGTGTAACTTTGGTTTTGCACAATAATTACTACACTATTGCACCTTAACACTTAATTCTACTTTATTCACATAATTTTACTGATTTATTATGTTCTACTATACTGTTACCTTTCAATCTACGACTTTTTGTTAATCTATCTGATATTCTTCTAACTTTGCACAGTTTTTGATAAGCGGATCAGGATGCATTTCACTGCGTGTTGTCCTGTATAACTATGCATGTGACAAATAAAGAATCTTGAGAATTTCAAAAATGGAGTTTACCGCACATGCATTTATTGGTTACTTTGTTCATATATATTTATTTATCTGTCTGCTTATTTAAAAAGCTACATTTACACCAGAGTCAAAAACGTTCTGTCTAGCCCTTGTACAAAAACCTAGAGAAAAGCTGGGGTATCACCTTGGTAAGGCGGCACGGTGGTGCAGTGGGTAGCGCTGCTGCCTCGCAGTTGGGAGACCTGGGGACTCGGGTTCAATTCCCGGGTCCTCCCTGCGTGGAGTTTGCATGTTCTCCCTGTGTCTGTGTGGGTTTCCTCCCACAGTCCAAAGACCTGCAGGTTAGGTGGATTGGCGATTCTAGATTGGCCTTGGTGTGTGTATGTCCTGCGGTGGGTTGGCACCCTGCCTGGGATTGGTTTCTGTCTTGTGTTGGCTGGGATTGGCTCCAGCAGACCCCTGTGTTCGGATTCAGCGGGTTGGATGATGGATGGATGACCTTGGTATCCCCATGTACTTTCGGAACTGTGAGAGGAAAATAGCACAACTTTACAGATAGGAGTCCAATGCAGAACTCTACTTACTTTTTTACTTTGTAAAAAAAATTATTAACTGCTGATGATGTAGATTGTTTTGTCTGTGCTGAAATTCCAAACAGAGAAACCTATCCTGACCTCATTAAAAAGATTCAGCATATTGGGACTGGCAAGATTACAAATATTGTTTTTACAGAAATTCTGAGATAAAAGTGAAACTAATGAAATAGCAACAATTCAAAGAAAAAAAAATCTTGAAAGTGTGTATCCGGAAAACCAAACACGGGGGATGGCGAGCGAAGGGAAGCCCCCGAGTTATATTATAAGAAAGGGCCGGCTGCAGATTCCACACAAATTTATGGATCTGTGTCAAAAACTTGGAAAGGTTGCTATTTCTGGAAATTCTGCCTTTGCCACACTGAAATGCAGATATAACCGAGAAAATACTCAGGTCTTGGTGTATGATGGAGAGTCCTTTAGAACGGACTCCACCTGTACCACCAGGACAACTGGCATTTGAGCTTCAATGGGCAATAATGGGAAAGGTTATCTGAAGATTAATTTAAAAAATTGTTTAAAGAAATATGCTAGTGAGGCAGAGAGTTAAGGATGATTCTTATTTCATATAATGTACCAGGTAATAATTTCACAATGACAACAGTCTGCTGTGCAAATGGCATGATAAATGCAGCTACACATTGGGAAGTCTCAGGTTCCAGTCAGTAAAGGTGTCAGGAAGTATCATGGCAATCCATCTGGATCATGCCTGCCAAAGATCTTGTGGGGAAGAAGAAATTCCAAACCCCCTCGTACTCAAGAATAGAAAATAAAAAGGCGGCCTGCAATCCGAGAGGTTGGGTTTTCATGTCAAAGACACTTGTGTTGAAGGTTAGGTGTCTCCAATTCACCTAACCTGCATTTCTTTGGACTGTGGGAGGAAACACACACAGACACGGGGAGAACATGCAAACACCATGGTAGTCTAGAAAGAGGAATTTCAAAATCCCTTGCCCCAGGCTCAAAAGTTGAGATTAGCATACAAAAAATTGACCAGAATTGTCCCATTGACTTTCTCGTCTTCTGTCCATTATTTATTCTGCAATTGCTCAAAATTGTTAATCACATTTTAACAGGCAAATTCCTGCATTTTATTATCTGAGTTTCCCCACTCCATATCTAGCCCGATCTGCTTTTTAGGCAGAGCTCTCACCAGTGGGCCAGGGTGGTCTGTTTTCCTGACTCTATGTCATGTCAGGATTAGGGTAGGGGATATTAGCCCGAGGGCCATATCAGAATCGCAATGGGTATACTGGTTATTTTCAGACCCACATAACCCAGACTAGGGCTGTGGGGTCGGTTGAGGGAGGCTGGTGCCTATCTCAGCTAGCATAAGTCACAAGGTAGGAGCAAATGCTGTACGTGGTGTCAGCCCATCGAAAGCAAACACACAAACACACACACCAGCACTAATTTAGCATTTCCAATACAACTAACCTGCATGTCCATGGATGGTGGAAGAAAACCGGACCACCCGGGGGAAACCCGCGCAGACACGGGGAGAACATGCAAACAGCATGGAGGGAGGACCTGGGACATGAACGCTGATCTCCTTACTACTACTTGCTACCACTGCCCCATGTAAAGCATACAATCCATCCCACACTGGTAAAATCAATTTATACCAGTCGTTGACGTCACCATGCAAGAGTGCAGTATGCTTTATAAAAATGTGACATGCTGCATATTTTCATAGGAAGACACTAGCAGTTAGATTTTTTTTTCTTTTTTGGTACACCATATTAATCCCTGAGTGGAAATGATCTTTTCACGTGAAGTTTGGAGGTCAGAGCACAGGGTCAGCCATTGTACAGCAGCATCCCTGGATCAATTTTCAGGTTAGGGGCTCAACAGTGTAGGATCTCTTCTGGTAGTAATGGGATTTGAAGCAGCAACATTCCAGATACCAGCACAGATCCTTTAGCCTCAGAGCCACCACACCCGCTTTATGTCCAAGATGTCTAAGAGTCGATGGAATCAGCTTCAAGCATTTTTATCGCTCATAGGTTTAGCATTTTTCCACCTCCATTGCAGCTCAAATTCAATCCTACTTCCCTGCACGGGTAGACATCTTTGATCCTCATAATATTTGCCGCCTGTTTAGTGTGTTTTCTGCCTCTTGTTGTGAACTGTTTCTGATTGGGGTACAAACATACCTTCTGGAGTGCAAAAACAATCGGATATGTTGCTGGGATAAATGACCATTCCTTTGGCCTTGGTGGCTTCCATCATTATTGACTGCTGGCTGGGGCTACAAATAATCGCTCCATGTTTCGCCATGCTACCCTGCAATGGCTGCGCATACTGTAAATAGTAGCAAATGTTTTATGCACTTATCCAAATGGATTGGAGACATTTGATCCTGGGAAATGGAGTACTAATGGGCATTCTTTTGAAAATGTACAGAGTTGACAATACGTGTGCTTTTGACACATCAAAAGACTCATGAACTAATGTAAATAAAGCTGAGCAAAGTTTTTTAAGACACTCACCGTGCTGCTAACACAGTTGCTACAGTGACAATCGATGTTAAAGTGCCCTTAGTGTCGAAAACAAATCCTTTAGTAAGAAAATCCATTGATAAGTGCAAACATTAAGGGAGATAACAGCTAACTAGTACGTCCATGACTACAAAACCAGCTCCTGGGTTTGAATGTCATTAACATGTATTATGGTGGGCCGTGTTCCCTGATGCCTTTTTATTTTCCATTTCTATATCTTCTTTGTTTTATATTGTAACTAGACAAAGTGCTCATTTCGACAACGTAAGATGAAATGGGCACAAGTTTGTTTCAGCAGTGTATGAAGAACAAATGATAAGTAACGAAGAAGTTGTTTTGTAATGATTGTAGTCCACTTTACTCATTACTGTACAGGCTTGTACTGTTAGTTGATGAATTTTCCTGGCCTATAGTATAATATTGAATGATGAATGTTCCAGTACAATATGGAATAGTAATAAGTATAAGCACCACAAACCTGATATAGGTGTATTAAATGAATGCGTAATTGAATCAGAATGCGTAATTAGGCCTCGACCTGTAGTCGAAATCGCCTTTCAGGCCTCTAGAGCTTTAATCGAAGTCGCCTTTCTCTTTGAATTTTTGCGGCTGTAAATCCACCGCCTGCCGCGATGTTGGGGTTGGATGTCGGTCTCGTAAGGTTTTTCTGGCAGCTGCGCAGAAGGCGACTGCGCATTCGGCTTCGGACGGACGTGAGTGAGTGAGTGAGGAGGCAGGCGATTTATGTATTAAGATAAGCCTGGAAGAGAATTTTCACAACCAAAAAAGAGTTGGGGACCATCACCATATAATGTCCAAAGGACAAATGAAAGCGAAAAGTCAAAAATGGTGATCAAAATACGAGGGTTGTTTCATAAGTTTTGAGACTCGATCACTTGCCGTCATCGGAGACGGACGAAATTTTTTTCTATTGTTCTGCAATCCTTTCACATCTTCTAATAAATTTTTGGCCCACCCAGCTACAGATGGAGATGAGAAAAAGAGCTCAAAATGGGGTCCGAAAGGTTGCCTTCCTCCACTGAAAGCCAGGCGCCAAAGGTCAGCCAAGAGGACCATGTTTGCCATCTTTTTTGGCTACAAAAAAATTATTGCTTCAGTTCCACATCCTGAACGCACAACAATGAACTCTGATGTCTACACAACCCTGTGCCTTCCAGAAGTTTTTAAAAATCTCACTAGAGGTCGCCCTAATCGCACCTTGAAAAACTTCATCCTTCACCATGACAACGCGCCGCCTCACAAGTCAAACAAAACTGTTGAGTTCCTCGCCAAATCTGGGATTGAAGTCCTTCATCCACCCCCTTATTCACCAGATTTGGCACCCTGTGACTTCTGGCTGTTCCCAACGGTGAAGAAGGAGCTGAAAGGAATGGATTTTGAGGACAGGGACAGCCTCATTTCTGCGGTGGAAGAGCAGCTTGACCAACTGACTGAACCTGATTTTCGTCACTGTTTTGATCGTTAGATTTATCGCATGAAAAAGTGCATTGAAATCGGGGGAGAGTATGTTGAACAGCACTGAAGTGTTGCCAAATGACGAGGTTATGTGAGTAAAAATTTTCTTTGGAATTGACCAAACCATGTTGGATCTATTTAAAAAAGTCTCAAAACTTATGAAACAACCCTCGTATGTTTACAGTACACCATATCAAGTTTTACAAATGGTGGCATTTTATACACAATGAAAATGGTGGACGGAAATGAGCTGGCAGGAAATGACGTCGAAACAGGTAGATGGATACGAGGGACATCAAAATGGACTGGAAGTGATGGAGTGGGAAAAGACGTCATCTTCGGGAGACCGGAAGTGTCGACATGGGTCAGAGCTGGAAGCAATGTCATCAGATGTAGCCAGAGGTGACGTTTTGGCCGACATCTTGGAACCCGGAAGCAAGGTGGGTGTTATAATTCCCTTCTCTTTGTCTGAAGAAAGAGAGAGAAAGAGGCGTTAGTACCACAGATTAACCCTTTGTCTCGCAATATTTCATTCACCTCCAGGCTTGTTGACTCCCTCCTAATCACACGTGTGTGACAATATATAATTCTCTTTTAAAGTATCATCTTTCATATGTTTACTATAATGATGCATTTTTGTTAATATTGACTTGTTTATTATTTACTATTTGCGTGTAATGATCTGCCCTCCTGTGTTCTTCCTATTTAGTGTGGTTGAGCTCAAAGGGGTGCGGCCACACGGATGTCACAGCTGAAGCTCCGCCCTCAAACTTTATATTCCAAAGCTGAGAGCAGATCCTTCAGAGGTTCATAGAGTACTCGGTTTTCTGGTCCTGAGATGTTTTTTTAGTTTTCTGATGTTCTTGGGTTTTGATTATTTGGATTGCATACGGGAAAACTTATTCTGTGTTGCCTTTTTAGGTAAATTCTTTTTACCTCATTTTTGCCCTTTTTTTGTTCTATGCCTTTAGTAATATCTCTCTATTATAATACAAAAATCTTGGGAAGAGAGACAAGACATGACTTTGTCAGAGAGACATTTTCACGTCCCATGAGATGAGACTTTGTGCCAAGAGATTTAACCAGGCCCAGGGCCGGAAATAAAAGACAAAGAGTAGATGACAAAGTAGAACGTCGTAAAGAATTCAAAAACGTTGGTGTGGTACATATGCAGAGCATATTAGAGATAATTGAAGTAAGAAAATTCGAATGTCTCAAAAAAAGGATAGTTTATCCTTATATTACACAGTGAAATAACGGAACAGTGAAAAGAGATCGAATATATTATTTGGATTTAAACTTTAAGTTGGAGACTTGTAGATCGTCTAATTCATGTTGCTATCAGGGAAAAGTAAGTGTTTCTTCAAAATGAAAAAGATTTGTTGTTTGGTGAAAGTGAAATCCACATTCGCTGTCACGGTTGGGTCACAGAGTTACACAGATACACAGGAGAATTTAGAGACAGAAATATTATTCAGACACTTCACACAAACATAAGTCTCTTTCAGGAGTGAATCGAGCTCCGTGTGTAGTCGGAAGGGACAGTTCCGTCTCTCAAATAAAAGAATAGAAAATCTTAGAAAACTCCCAACAGGAGCAGAGGATGTCTGGGGAAGAAGAGAGACAAGGCAGTGAGACAAAAGGACAGCTGCTGTACAAGCTTTTAAGTGTTTGAAGTGCTGCACGAGATGAAGATCACACGGCACGGCAGCAGCTGATCGAGCAAAGAGGAGGTAAAAACAACAGTATTTGTTTGCCATTGTATCACCGTTTAAAAGGGGGTTTGGAGGAGCGACCGCGTCCCCTTGGGGTGTGTTCAGCCTTCCCTCTTCACAACACGAGCAGCAGAGATGCGATGTGCCTGACGTGTAGCACAGGCCGGGGGAGGGGAGGGTTTAAAAAAATATCCTAATTTTTGAAAGCCCATCAGACAGCCTTGGTGTCACAATCACTCCTAACCCAATAACAGCTGCGTTTGGGGGAATCCCAAAGGGGCTTAAAGTGGAGAAGGACAAATTGATTGTACTTGTCGACACCACACGACTGGCACGTAGACTTAGCGTGGTCAGCTGGAAGAACCCCAGCCCACCTTTTATAAGTCTGTGGGTAACTATTTGAAATTGAAAAAAAATACATATTATTTGCTTAGAGGAACTGTTCAAAACTTTTTAAAAATGTGACAAGATCTAATTATTAAAATTTTAGAATATGTATTTATATTGGGGAAAAGGAGATTCTCACTTCTTTGTTGCTTTTAAAGATTTGCTCTTGCTGTTGGCTGTCCTCTCAGGTGAGGGTTGAATTCTGTTTTGTTAAGTTTTGACTCGATTGTATGTAATGTTATCTCCTTCATTGTATACGTTAGACTTGATCATATGGAATGTTCTTTTCTTTAAATAAAATTTTTTTTAAAATCCTTATTTATAGAGTCTTCCTAGCCAAAGATTTTTACGGTTCCGTTTCCAAAAGAACATTTTTGCAATATCATCATCATGTTCTGATTTATGTATTTCTTTTCATCTTGTACTTAGAAGAAGATCCACATGGTGCATAAAGATAGTCTACATGGTTCAAGAGAACGTAGGGTTAGGGGATATCATGTACAATGCAGGTGATCATTAGTGACGGGGCAGGTCATATGACTCCAAGATATCCTCTAGAAAATACGAGGGACGTTCAAAAAGTTTCCATACTTTTATATTTTCTTTGGAAACGGTGAAGGTGGGAGGAGTAGCAATTGAGAGTGTCATGTGACTGGAAAAACTGCATTGCAAAGGTAGGTGACTATGTAGAAAAGTGATGTCATTTGTTTATTGAAATTCTTAATAAATAGAATTTTAAAAAAAAGTGCGGAAACGTTTTGAACGTCCCTCGTACAGTAGCTGTGCTGCCATCTAAGATGGGTTAATATCAAAGTCAGGGGTGTACAGGGCCACAGTGGCTGCAGGTTCTTTTTAAATATTGACCAGTTACTGCTAATTAACTTCTTTTTCCTTAATTTTAATTGACTTGATTCAGATCCCTGAATTTTTTTCTTTTTTCCTTAATTAGCAGCCAAACAATAATGAGACATAAAAGGAGCCGACAGATGACCAGTGAACATGTGCCAAACACACGATATCTGAAAATAAAGAAAGGTGAAGGTCTCAGTGAGGTGGATCTGCTCAGCTCACCAAAACATCTTGGTGGTGTTCTTAGAAGAAAAAAGAAACTTAATAGTTTTGGAAATGTCTACTGTGGCAGAATGAGAGCAGCAACAAGCCACTGAATTAAATAACGGGTTTAACTGAAAATAAGAAGAGTCTTGTAATTAAGATATCGGTCGGAGTTTGATGGGCCAATTTAGCTGGTCATCTGTTGTGTTGCTTCACGTCTCATTTCTATTTGGCTGCCGTTTAATGAAGGAAAGAATCCACTGAGACAACTGAATCCTTAAAAACTGGGCTATTAAAATAAAAGGAAAAGAAGTTAATGTGAATTTCCCCTTGGGATTAATAAAGTATCTATCTATCTATCTATCTATCTATCTATCTATCTATCTATCTATCTATCTATCTATCTATCTATCTATCTATCTATCTATCTATCTATCTATCTATCTATCTATCCTAACACATTTGCAAAATCATCATCTTAAACATGAAAACACAACTAAGCCACAGAAAAAGGAAAAGGACATAATATAGTGTACTGTACACTGTACTGTAGTAACAGAATAAATGACAAAAAATGAGTGTAAAAAAAAAATTCCTTACAGTAATCCCTCACTTATCGCGGGAGATAGGTTCCAAGGCCGACCGCGATAACTGAATTTCCGCGAAGTAGGGACAATATATTTATTTAATTATTTAACGTGTATTTGGACGTTTTTAAACCCTCCCTGTATTGTTTACAACCCACCATTTACTCTATTAATAACAGGGACAACTGCTAAGCAATATGAAATCGGTAGATAAGTTTACACTTACTGTATAGCGAAGTACACGTAGCAGCTTGTAGGCGGTCATGACGTCGTCGACCTTGTTGCAAAGATTCCTAAAGCAGATTCCATCCAGACTACTGCCTTATCACGTCCACTTGCAACTCATTTTGCACCCTGGTTAAAGGACACTGCGGCCGTAGATCTTATATGCTTTTCCTCCTTTTTAAATAAAAAGAATCGATGTCCTGCAGCGGTGTAGCTGTTCCCTTCCTTCAACATATCCAAAACTTTTACCTTTTCTGCAATCATTTGCATCTTCTGTTGGTGCTTGGACATGGCCCCTGAAGCATTAGCACGTTAATAATGAATGAGTGAGATGAGACTTCCTGGTTAATGCAACACTCGCCGAGCCAATCAGCAGTACACAGGAACTTAACTGCGTGCTCTGATTGGGTAGCTTCTCAGCCATCCGCCAATAGCATTTCTTGTATGAAATCAACTGGGCAAACCAACTGAGGAAGCAAGTAAAAAGACCCATTGTCCGCAGAAACCCACGAAGCAGCGAAAAATCCGCGTTATGTATTTAGATATGCTTACATATAAAATCCGCGAAGTCGTGAATCCGCGAAAAGTGAACCGCGAAGTAGCGAGGGATTACTGTACCTTCATTCCTTCTGATCTCTTTACAATGTCTAATTTCACTTCCATCGTGATGGTTTTCCTCTTCTTTGAAGCACTACCATCTAAAGACTCTGACTTTCGTTTAGGAGCCATTATGAGGGCCAAAAAGTCGCCAAACAAAGCAACACAAACAAAACACTTGTGCCGCACGCAACCAAACTAGTTTGCCAACTCCCTCACTCATATGCCGCGTTACTGCATATTCTTTCGCTACGTGCAACCAAACTAGTTCGCCCACATAGTCTGTAAGTACGACGCTAATGGCATAAGCCGAAACACTCACGTCTCAATATTTTTTAAGTTTTTATGGGAGTGAGCATTGTAAACTCAAAACAACAACAACAACATTTATTTATATTGCACATTTTCATACAAAAAAAGTAGCTCAAAGTGATTTACATAATGAAGAAAAGAAAAATAAAAGACAAAATAAGAAATTAAAATAAGACAACATTAGTTAACATAGAAAAGGAGTAAGGTCCAATGGCCAGGGAGCACAGGGGCAGTGGAAACTGGTCACTGAATAGGAAAAGGGTTAGAATGAAAACGTGTAGACACTGTGGCCCTCCAGGATCGGAGTTGGACTCCCCTGATCAACGTAGACCTCATGTTTTTACTTTCTCTTATACGAAGTACAGGTAGTCTCCGAGTTACGGACATTCCGACATTCGACTTACGAACGGGGCCGCAGCTGCTCCTTCATCTATCTGGGGGACGCGACGCAGGCTCCTCAGTAACTGCCGCTCCGTCATCTTCAGCCTGGGGGCGCTGCAAGCGGTGGCTGGAGGGGGGCAGTTTTGCTGCTCGCGCAGTGTAGTGTCCCTCCGGTTGATGAATGGGGCGGTGGGGGGCCACACTCCATTCATTCTCAGTGGGCGGCTGGGTGTGTGGCAAGCGGTGACCCAAGGTCCATAGTCACCAGGGCCGCAGCTACTGCTCGTGTGCAGGACGGAGGCTTGATGCGGCGGTTCGCTACCCGCCCACCACACTGCCGCAGCTACTCCTCTTGACTGGATGAATGCTGGATGGGGCTGAAGGGGGCCTTTTCACTTGCCTTCCCGCCCACCTCACCTGCCCCGTTCATTCTTTGTGGGCGGCAGGTGATGCTGCAAGCGGTGACCCGGTTGTGGCTGAATTGAGGCCATTGAGGGTGAATGGGGCGGTGGGGGGCAGCATTGTAGTGTGCCTTGGGTGGGTGATTCACTACCCGCCTTTGGCCGCACCCTGTTTGTTCTCGGTGGGTGGATGCTGCAGACAGCATACTGTATGTAAGTGGAGGTGACTGTGTGGTGGGCACCTCGCCACCCCCATTCATTCTCAATAGCAAGCCTTCTTGTACTGTTACGTACATAGCAGAAAGTTGTCTCTTGCCAGTACACCAGACATGCTGATTAGGGGTGCCATCCTGCTGTGATGGCGTGTCCAGTGCTGTGCAGAAGAGCTCATCTTAATCTTTTGTCTTCACCCTTCAAGAATGTCTCTGAAACACAAATCTGATGCGAGTGCAGGTGATACAGTAAAGAAGAGAAAAACCATCACCATGGAAAATAAAGCAGAAATAATAAAAAGGTCAGAGAGAGGTAACACTCCATCATTCATTGGCAGAGCACTTGGTTACAGTCGGTCAACAATAACATTTATTAAAGTAATGTACCTGTTCCGACTTACATACAAATTCAACCTACAGTCCCTATCTCGTACATAACCTGGACTGTCTGTATAGGGAAAGAATTGTAATCATCCAAAAATTTGACTTCGAGATTTTGATGAATCTCAACGTTTTGGTCTGAAAATACCACTTTTGGAATTATTTCTGTGTGTCTGCATGTCTGCAAGTATTACGTACAAAACAAAGATCTCTATCAACTTTTGGGCTATTTCTGCTAACCGGAAGTCTTACTTTTTTATTCATGCAGCTGCAGAGTCCGATTTATTCAACTTTACTTTTATAATAATTGTTCAATATATTATTAATTTGATTTGATTTGTCGTTGATGGTTCTTTAATGTACATAATATAAAAATCTAATCATTGTCTATCGAATTACTCCTCAAATATCCATCCCCATATCTGAGTATACGAGAAAGTCGAGGGGAGACCACTCTCGTTTTTTAATTTGATACACAGGTTATCTATTCATTTTGATATAATAATAATACAAACCCAAATCCCTTTCCCTTTGCACTTGTAAACCTACCTCCTGATGTTTATGTGTCCTCATTGTCGAGTCCATCTTCGGTTTTGTGACTATCGTGGTCACCTGGCCATTACAGCATTTTGATTAGCACACGCAAGAATTTCCTTGCACTCTGTACATGTGACAATAATGACACCATGATGTAAACAGACAGATTCTTATCACTATTACATGATTGATAGCAACAGCCAAAATATGAAACATATAGAGCCACATAGCAGCTTTATAAACTGCATAGCTTGATTGGTCTGCAAGTTATTATCCAAAACATAAGAAGCAGATGAAAATCAAATAGAACAATTTACAGATTGTCGCCATTGTTTTGCAGTAATAAAAAGACTGCTGCATAATTTAAAGCTGAAATATGTGAATGGGCGTGATTGCTACTGTATGACAGATTGTCTTTTGAATGTGCCACCATGGCACACCTGCAACATGTTAAGCTTGCAGCTGGAATTGTCACCTTTGGGGCACCACTCGGAATAAAACCGGAGGGATAAGTACAGTATGTGTGGGCTGGCAATTACACAAAGCTGTAAAGGGCAAAAGGCTAACAGGGTGGCTAAGACAATTAACCACAAGAGTAAATTGCCTCCCAGCGTGTGCTGCATGGTGGACTGCATGGAGCCTGTTTGGTGAGAGCAAATGTCTTAAAGTGATTTGTGCTTAAGAGAGAGGCTTATCGTAGTCTGGACGGGCACCAGCGATTCTGCTTGATTTTCATACCTTTATTTGACAGACCTTAAATTTTGGAAAACTCCTTTTCATTCTGTTTTCCAGCATGACTGTTTAGGCACAAAAGGGTCTTTATCTCTAACGGCGAGTGGTGCAGTTTCAGTGCCACCATCAGTAATGCAGCAGGGGACATTATTTTTTCCTCTGCTGCAGTACTTTCTGTTCTGTTTGCTTTGTGTTTCTCCTAAGCAACCATTGTAGGTTTCCAGACATAATTCTTACTTTTGTATTTACGCCTAAGCTGGAGGGATGGGAGAAAAGCTCTAGCAGTGACTGTCTACAGTATGTGGCCATTTCAGAATTTCATATCTCTTCTCCTATTATAACAAAATGCATGTGTTGTTGGATCCTTTCTTAAAAAAATAATTTACAGTAAGACAGTCCAAATGAAACAAAAAAGTCATTCTTTTACAATAGTTTCTATGTCAAAATGCTCCTTCAGAGAATTCCAAAATATTTTTATCATTCACACGTGTCTGTCAGCTAACAAGTGTCAAATGAACTTGGCGCACTAGTGGGATCCATAATCTATCTATCTATCTATCTATCTATCTATCTATCTATCTATCTATCTATCTATCTATCTATCTATCTATCTATCTATCTATCTATCTGTCTATCTATCTATCTATCTATCTATCTATCTATCTATCTATCTATCTATCTATCTATCTATCTATCTATCTATCTATCTATCTATCTATCTATCTTAGCAGAACAGATGTATATATAGTATTTTTTTTTTTTTGACATTGTCACACACGTGCATAATGGGAGATGGTTTATGGACTCAAATAGTGTTGTTTCCCTGCCAGACCAGATGTTGGCGCTGTCATCTGATCCTTTCTATTCTTGTCCCTGTGCAGACCAGCCGTAGACTGGGCCTCTCAATGGCATCATCTCTAGTCCACCCACTAATCTAATACAATACAATACAATACAGTTTATTTTTGTATAGCCGAAAATCACACAGGAAGTGCCGCAATGGACTTTAACAGGCCCTGCCTCTCGACAGCCCCCAGCCTTGACTCTCTAAGAAGACAAGGAAAAACTCCCAAAAAAACCTTGTAGGGAAAAATAGAAGAAACCTTGGGAAAGGCAGTTCAAAGAGAGACCCCTTTCCAGGTAGGCTGGGCGTGCAGTGGGTGTCAAAAGAAGGGGGTCAATACAATACAATGCAGTTCACAGAACAGAACAATTCCTCAATATAGTAAGAAATAAAAAATATAAATTTTAGAAGTACAGAGCAGAATTTAACAGTAGATGATATATCCCATAATAAGATTTGGATTTGTGTAGAGTCCTGGAGACCTCATCCTTCAAGCAGCCTCCCCCATTTGGCCATTCCACGGCTGAAACAGTGCTGGGCCAGCCAACCCGATTAAAGGACCCCTCTTTCCCACAATTCCTGCGATCCTCCATCTGGGATGACTTTTTCTTAGGCAGGCAAAACAACTTGGCAGGTGGGCCGTGGCACCAAGTGGCACATTTGAGTACCGAGAAGAAAAACAGAATAAGTGAGGGTTAGTATACAATTATAACTGTCATGTTACTTATGTTTTAGTGCTAATGACTAACAACAGAGACACAGTCTGTACAGTTAATCAGCAGCTCTAGTCAGGATATGCTAAACTGAAGTAGTGAGTCTTCAGCCGGGATTTAAAAGCTGAGACCAAAGGGACATCTCTTATAGTTGCAGGCAGACCATTCCACAGTTTAGGGGCCCTGTAACTAAAAGCTCGACCATCCACTGTTATTTTATTAATCCTTGGAATAATAAGCAGACCGGCAACTTGAGATCTTAATGTGCGCTCAGGTTTGTAAGTCATGATAAGTTCAGACAAGTAAGCCGGACCTCGACCATTTAATGCTTTATATGTTAAAAGAAGGATTTTGAAATCTGCCCTAAACTTAACCGGGAGCCAGTGTAAGGATTTAAGAACTGGAGTTATGTGTTCGTATTTTCTTGTTCTTGTAATAATTCTCGCAGCCGCATTTTGGATTAACTGGAGGCTGTGTAAAGAACAGTTTGAACATCCAGTGAACACCGCATTGCAGTAGTCAATCCTACTAGAGATAAATGCATGAATTAGTTTCTAAGAATCCTGTTTATTTAAAAAGCGCCTTAATTTCCTAACATTTTTAAGATGGAAGAAACATGATTTGGACAACTTTGTAATATGCGCTTTAAATGACATGCTAGAGTCAAAGCTAACTCCTAGATTGCAGGCTGATTCAGTAAAGTTGACTGGGATTCCCACTGAGTTAAATGATGACAAAATATTGTTATGATCAGCGTCATTCCCTCCAACAATTAACATCTCTGTTTTATCTGTATTTAAAGACAATTAGTTCTTATTCATCCACTCCTTTAATTCACTAACACAACTAATTAAAGACAGCACTGGAGAAACTTCATTTGATTTAAATGAAAGGTATAACTGGGTGTCATCTGCATACGAGTGAAAATTAACATTATGTTTCCTAATGAGAGATCCCAGTGGAAGCATGTACAGTGAAAACAGTAAAGGTCCCAGTACTGAGCCCTGCGGGACACCATATTGAACTTCTGTGTATAATGATGGAGTCCTGTCAGCACATTTCTGTACATATTGGAATCGATTTGATAAGTAAGAACTAAACCAAGCGAGCACGGTGCCTGTAAGCCCAACATCATTTTCTAGCCTGTGCAGTAAAATAGAATGGTCGATGGTGTCAAATGCTGCACTTAAGTCCAACAACATAATTACAGTGGAGTTTCCTTCATCAGAGGATATCAGAATGCCATTTACAATCCATGTTAGTGCCGTTTCTGTACTATGACCAGTGTGAAAACCAGACTGGAATTTCTCAAATAAATTGTAATGCGTAAGGTGTGTCTGAAGCTGACTGGCGACTACTTTTTCTAGTATTTTAAATGGTAAATTTGAAATAGGCCTAGAATTATTTAGTATATGTGGGTCAAGGTCTGACTTTTTAAGTAATGGTTTAATGACTGACACTTTTAGTGTATCAGGTACTGTGCCATGCAATAATGAACTATTGATAATGTTTAGGATAGGCACTGCAAGAACATCCATTGCACTTTTTACTAGTTTTGTTGGCACTGGATCTAGGGAACAAGTAGTGGGCTTCATTTTAGAAATTAAACTTAATACTTCCTGCTCAGTTACAGGATTAAAATTACTAAAGTGCTGAGTGCAATGTGAGACAGGGTCTGCTAAGCTAGTATTTGGTTTGTAGTGTGATGCAGAGATCTGGGATCTTATATTTTTAATTTTCTCATTGAAGAAGTTCATAAAGTCTGTACTGCTAATGTTTGTTGGTATTTTGCACTGTTGACCTGAATTTCCATTTGTTAATTTAGCCACTGTTCTAAACAGTACCCGAGGATTTTTATTATTGCTATCTATTAATGTAGAATAATATTCTGACCGAGCTTTAAAGAGGGCTTTTTTATATTTATTAACACTCTCTGTCCATGCAATTTGAAAGACATGTAGCTTTGTTGTTCTCCATCTGCGCTCCAGTTTTTGACACTCTAATTTAAGAGCTCAAGTGTTTTCATTAAACCAGGGAGAGTTTCTATGTGCTTTGATCACTTTTGTTTTAAGGGGAGCCACTGTGTCCAGAGCATCTCTCAAGGTCACATTATAATGTGATGTTAGCTGATCTAAATTGTTTTCCACGTTTACATTTGATGTTAACTGATCTAAATGGTTTTCCACAATTACACTCGACTTACTCAAAGTATCTATAAATTTTGAAGCAGAATTACAATCTAGATGTCGCACTGTCTTTGTTTTAATCTGGGAGTGTGTTGGCAAGGGCAGGACTAAATCAAATGTAATTAAGTAGTGATCGGAAATAACTTCATTTAATGGAGTAATAATTAAATTTTGAATTTCAACTTTGTAAGTTATAATTAAATCTAATGTGTGGTTATGATTATGAGTTGGACCTTTGACATTCTGACAAAATCCTACTGAATTTAACAAATAAGTAAAACATTTGCTAAAAGTGTCAGTTTCCACATCAATGTATACATTAAAATCTCCCATCAGTACTATGTGATCATAATTTATAGCCAAGTCAGATAAAAGGTTGCTAAATTCAGACATGAACAATGAATATGGCCCTGGTGGTCTGTAGACTAGCACTATAATTGTGTTGGAATCTGTTTTAATATTTAAAATGAATGCCTCAAAGGATGTAAAGTTGCCAAAATTTTTAGAAGTGATTTGCATTTTGTTACAATGAATTATTCCAAGGCCTCCTCCTCGACCTGAATCTCTAGACTTATGAAGGAACGAGTATCCATCTGGTGACGCCTCAGCTAGGGGGGCAGTGTTACATTTATTAAGCCAGGTTTCGGTGAGAAGACACAGATCAGATTTTGTACTTAATATAATATCATTTACCAAAACAGCTTTAGTGCCAAGAGAGCGAATGTTCAATAAGAAGCATTTAAAACTGTTTGCTTCTTTCTGAATTGGTGATATACTTTTTGTTTTAATTTCTAGTAAATTTCTATTACAGATGCCCCTGGTGGAGGGTCTGGTTTTATCCCTTGGTCTAATTATACACCTTATTTTTTGGTTATCAATTAATTTAAGGTTTGTATCAAGACTAAATTTACTGGATGCCCCAAGACAAGGATTATGGGTAACAGCTTCAGGAAAGTAACAGGTGGGATAAACAACAGCCTGTGATTTAAGATCACATGACTGCGGCCTGGATGGTGCTCTAATCTACATATGCCAGATATATCAGAATTTAAGGTGAAAGTCTGAATAAATAGTCGACTTCAGCCTTGTGGAGTCCTGTTTTTCACTGTCTGAGCGTCCTTTAGGTGCCTTTTTGCAAATTCTAAGAGGGCTTTCATGTGTCGTCGTGCCACTCTGCCATTTTTCAAGTATCCGGTGTGGCCATCTCCAAACCTTTTTATGTCCGCTGCCCTATCATTTGACAACGTATTTACATTAAATTGGTTGTATCGACATGGGAACATCGTTGTATTCTCCTAATGAAGATGAAAAAAATGCTACATAGATGTATACTGTATGACGTAAGTGTTGCATGAAAACGTTGCACAATTTAGCTAATCTTTTTATATAAAAAAAGTAGAGTGTGCTTTTGGATTTCTTGTTTCCTTTTAAAAGTTATGTAATTTCATCTTTCATTTACTGTATATATTGTGTTGTTTATTAAACATTAAGAGTTTATATGTTATGTAAATACCCTTTGTTGCCACATTATCTGAGCTTTTGGACAGACTGTGAGGATTGTGAGTGTGTTTTTGGTTTTCATTGCCATTGAACTTCAACTACATTTTAACGTTTAGTTTTCTGTTTGGCGAAAGATCTGCTTTGCAAAACAAGAATATTAAAGGAGTTACATAGTGAATTCGTTTTGAAGGCAGTGTGGTGTAATGGTTAAGGCTTTTGGACTTGAAACCCCAAGGTTATGGGTTCAAATCCCACTACTGACACCACTGTGACCTGAACAAGACAGCTGACCTGCCTGAGCTCCAACTGGAAAACCAAAAGAAATGGAGCCAATTGTATTATAAAAGTCAACTTGGATAAAGGCATCAGCCAAATAATGTAATGTAGAACTGTTTGCCTTACATGAGGTGGTGCAGCAAAAGATAAGTTAGCTATTTTTCAGATTGAAAAGAGTGGACAAGTTAGTTTGTTTAACTCTTTCAGAGCTGATGTTGACTATTGTCAAAAGGAGGAGTTGACGATGGTAATCAACTGTAAACTGTGACAAAACCAACTGTTATGTTTTAGTTGGACTATCGTCTGAAGGAACGTTAGATTCATTGGTTTGACCGAGATTTCTTGTGCTCGCGTGAGTAGCAAGGCGCAAACAATGGCAAAAATGGGACTGACATCTGGTGAGAGATCAAAGCGAATGCGTAAAGCAAAATACTCCGCAGACGACATTTTGCCTACAATCTCTGAACTGGACTATGACTTGTCGGACTCCAATTTTGATACAAGTGATCAAAAACGAACGTGAGGTTCCAGCTTCAGCTGATTGGTCCCCAGCTAATCGTGCTACTGGCAATGTTCACCAGGTAGAACTGCCACGTAACCATGATAAGAGGTAGAAACCACATTGCAATGCACTGCGACCGTGAAGACAGCCTGGCAGCAAACCTGCTGCACATTCTTGGTGAACTGGCAGCCACAGCATGCAGCAACAGACATTTTATGTTGACTTGTGTGTGAAACCATTGCTTTTCAAAAACTGTTTTTTGGAAAAAAATATTCAGCCCTCAAAAAGTTAATGTATGAAATTTGCTTCACTTTGGAGCCCAATTTTATTTGGCAATTTAATAAATACCATTATTGTGAAGACAGAAATTTTCACTTGAAATAATCAAACCTATCCTTTTTACCCCACTGTTCAACTTTGTGACTTTGGGCTTCTCCGGAGTTTGCATAGCAGACTGTTCTGAGGACACCTAGTGGGAAATGAGTGGAAATGAATTTAAAATGGAAACCCAAGAAATACTTCTTGACAGGAAGGGTTGTGGGAATTTGGATCAAACTAGTAAGTTGTGAAGATGAAGTCAGTCAGTCAGTCAGTCGGTCATTTTCTAACTTGCTTAGTCCTTAACAGGGCTGTAAGGGGTGCTGGAGCCTATCCCAGCTAGTACGGGGCACCAGGCAGGGACAGACCCTGGACAGGGTGCCAATCCATCACACACACACACACACTCCAACTACACACTTCAGATAATTTAGTACCACCAATCCTCCTAACCTGCATGTCTTAACCCATGCAGACATGGGGAGAACACACACAGAAAGAACACGAAACTCTCTTTACTGTGAGGCAGCAGCTCTACCACTGTGCCACAGTGCCAACCTGTGAAGATGAAGTGGAAGCCTTAATAACTTTATGAAATATTTAGACAAGACACCGCAACAGTTTTGCTATTAACCAGCTAGATGAACCGTCCAGTTTCTTCTGTTCTTGCCGGCGTTTTGTCTGCTTTTCAACTAGGAACCTCAATTTCTCTCCGCAATCCAAAGACAAGCTATCAAGTTGACAGGCCACTCCATGCTATCCCCGGATCAAGAGCACATGTTGAGGAATGAGGTTCTATCCTGAATGGACTCCTCTCTTGATTTCCTATAACCCTGAATTCAACTAGCAGCCCCAGAAAAAGAAATTATTACAAAAACAAATTCAAGAATCTTTACTGAACGTCGATCAATGGCATGATTTAAATTTAAATCCATTCGGTGTGCTAATTGAAAAATGTTTTTTATCGCACACCGGAATTACACGCAAGATCTCACAAAACAGCAGATCAGAGTGTGAAACACGGCATATAATAATGCAAGCAATTACATTATCAGAATGGATGAGCAGGATCATATCTTTGTAAATCCCTTAAATGCTGGCATCAGATGAGTTTTAAACTAGAAATGAGCTAAATATTTCTTAAAATTAAAAGAAAAAGTGGATTCATGTTGAATGAACGTTGCATAAACCAAATGTTTAATCATTTCTTTAATCAGTTCTGCATCATTCCTGCCATATACAGCTTAAAAAAATATTTACTGTACTGTACATTTACCTGGAATTTATGGACACAAATGGATTTTATTTTTCATAAAAAACAAATGCAATTAGCATGAATCCTGGTCTAAAGACCCTCTGTGTGGCACTTGTCCGCTCTGCCTCTTGGCTTTTTCCTCTCATATCCTACACATACGAGGTTAGCAGGTGACTCTAAACTGGCTCTGTGGGAATGAGTGTAGGTACACACAGTACATGAGTGTGCCCTGTGAAGGACTGGCACCCATCTGCTTTCTAGCACATTCTGCCAAGATACACTTTAGGAGCTCCATAACCTTGAACTGGATTTACATCTCAGAATGCCTTGAATGTCATCAGAAGACTTGGAAAAGGCCACTAGCCTGCTTAAGGCAGGCAGGCACGACTGCTATGTGCCAGGATTGCCAGACATGACAGCATAAGCCACTTCACTGTGTTCCAACTGCAAGCAGACAACTGCCGGCCTGTTCCTTTTGTGGACACAGCAAGCTGGACCTGCACAAGTCAAAGTCAAAGCGAACTTTATTGTCATCTCAACCATATACAAGTGTACTGATAGACGAAATTGCGAGGATCAGAGTCCATAGTGTAACAACATGAAGTGCAAATAAAAATGAAAAATTAAAACACAAACAAGACAAGGCAAAGAAGTAGCAGCAATATTGACGTGTAGTTAGCAATATGAACATCGATGCAATGTATGGTATTGTGCAATCTAGATACATAAATATAGTCAATAAATATGTAATCTATATTACTAAACCACAGTTTTAATTTATGCACTGATGCACCGATACGCATGCGCAGTGCGCCGCGGAGCCCCAGAGTCAAACGCAGCGGCATCCCAGAGTCAGTAGGTGACGCCCAAACACCGCCCAAACACCACAACCCACAGTCAAATGCAGCGGCCTCCCAGAGTCAGTAGTATGTATGTGCCAGCAGTCTGTGTGGCATGTTTGGGTTACAAACAATAAACGGAGGCACCTGCCACATGCTTCACAAACACCACAAGCGAAGAAGTCACGGCTCCAAAACGAAACACCTCAAGTAACGGAAATACAAAAACGAGCCCATATGGATAAACAAAATGAATGAAGGCGCCTACAACACGCCTCTGAAACAGCGGACGCAAAGGAGTCACGGCTCCAACAATACAGAGTTCAAAGGCGCCTACAACGCGTTTCTGAAACACTACATGCAAGAGAGGCACAGATCCAAAACGAATAATCCACTGTGCCACCACTCAGTGTGTATAGGTTGGAGTATGCTTCCTAACAGTAAACGACTTCTACTTAACGACACAGCCACAGAACAACAAAGACGAGACACAATGCCACCTGTAAACTAGACTTAATGAACGAAGGTGCCCACACAAAGAAACCGCTTTAGTTCGAATAGGGTTATTCAATTAAATGGAAACTTTACCATGCCTACGACCTATGAACTAAACCTGAGGTAAAGCGTGCACGCCAGGTTGTACAGCCGCCCGGACAATGAACGAGCACGCCCACAACGTGCTTTTGACACAGCACAGGCAAAGGAGGCACGTATCCAAATGGAGGGAGCTCAACGATTAGTAATACAAACACGAGCCCATATGGCTACGACCTGTAAACGAGCCTGTATGGATACATGTTATTGAATTAAATGGAAAATTTACCATGCCTACGACCTGTGAACTAAACCTGAGGTAAAGCGTGCACGCCAGGTTGTACAGCCGCCGGGACGCAAACACCCACACCACCGCATATACCCTCCATGATATTCCATCACACAGAAACTGATTGCCATTCTTGGATTTCCGATTCGCTAGCGAATCGCAGGCTTACTTGTATAATAAATAAATAATAGATATAGGTAATATAGCAACGTGTGAGGTAGTACAGAAATGGCAGCATGACTTAGTGTATGATAATAGTTGTTTAAGACATGTAAACAATGACAGGTCAGAATGTTTCACAGCAGAAGAATGTCAAAGAATGTCAAAGTGCAGTGTGCAAAATCCTTAAAGGTCAGAATGAGATTTTCAGTTCTTTTCTACCTGCACACTCGTCTTTGCAGGAAAGTGGCCTGCAAGTATAAAAGTTAGGGTTAGGGATGTATTAAAATGTGAATGAATGCCTTTAAATGTGATCCTATGGTACATCTGCCCAGATCTCACCATCTTACTGCCTCCTACAAGCTTGGCCTTGACAGCAGCAGCTCTTCATTACCAAAGCCAGAAGTTCTTATGTGTGTTTGGGATGTTGTTGTTTGTTTAATATAATATTAAACACAGTGTTGCGTATGTGTCAGAGGATCACCCTCCAAGTTCTTCCCAGATATGTGATACCACCCCAGGCTGAGAGGTGGCACTGCTGCTAACTGTCTAATCTTTTTCTTCCTCCACAAGAAAGAGAAACCACCCAGTGAGGGCAACTGACTCTACCCCTTCCGGTCCCAGGACTATAAATACACGACTGCCTGGAAGGAGGTGTCACTTTAATCCAGAGCACCCAGAGCTAAGGAGCTGCATAACCTTCAGAAGGCAGACAAGAATGCCTAACTAATATATATGTATATATATATATAAATATATATATATATATATATATATGAATATATATATATATTCATGGCATTCATAGTCTGAATCACAATCTGATTGTATGGGTGACGATTCAGACTACGAATGCCATGAATGTAATTACCCCGATCTACATGCTGTCAAATGAACGAAACACATGCCGTAGCACAGTGTTAGGGGCTTCGCCTCTGCTGCTGACGTTCGAGGTTCGATTCCCGAGAGGGGATGCAGTGAGTGTGTACGCCTGATGAGCCCAGAATTAGGGCGAAACACGTGTCACGTACTCTTTGCATTATTTGACAGTTAACCATATAACAATCTTGAAACTGAGAGGGCACCGTGGCGGATGTTTGCCAACTTGCAGACCAACCACATGCGTTACCTGGTAGGTAACCACCCATACAATCAGATCGTGATTCAGACTATGAATGCTATGAGTGTAATTACTCCGATCTCCAGGCAGTCAAATAAATGAACCACACGCCGTGGTGTAATGTAAAGGGGCTTCGCCACTGATGTCCAAGTTTCAATCCCCGTGAGAGGAAGCAGTGGAGTGTGTACGCCTGATGAGCCCAAGTAAGGGAGAAACACGTGTTGCGTACTCTTTGGATTATTTGACAGTAAACTATGTAACATATATATCAGCGGTTCTCAATCTTTTGGGCGTGCCCCCCAAAGTAACAAAAAAGGGGGATCGAATGTTGCCATATGTGGTGTAATTTCGCTATTTGTAGGGAAATTTTAAACTTGTAGCGGTGTATCAGCAGCAAAAAATATGGGAATAAATTTTATTACGGTTTCAAAAAACGTTAGGGAAGCACGATTAAAACTGTTATGAAAACTTGGGTCGCAAATACTTAAAGGTTGAGAAACACTGATATATATAGTGGCAGGTGGCCGGGGCCCATGCTCAGCCGGGATGCCCCTACAGCATATGTTCCAGGGGAGCAAGGATGGGAGACCCAATACCTCCCCCTGGATGCTAGAGGGCAGCCTCCCTGGATTGCAGCGGTGCCTCAGACTCCCGCAGGGCTTCATGGGTGTTGGAGTTTGGTGCAGCCCTATTGGGTTCCGCAGGCACCACAAGGAAGTGCTGCAGCAGGAGCTCCTGGGCCCTTCTGGGCAGTTATTTTGCCACACTTGGAAGTGCAGCCGGGTGTCGCCAATCAAGCACCTGGAGCACTTCAGGGTGGCTGATAAAAGGAAGCAGCTACCACCACTCAGAAGCCAGAATCGGGAGATGGAGGATGAGGTTGCCTGGGAGGAGTGGTGGAGGAAGAAGAGTGTGGTGTGTTTTATTTTGGTTTATTTTGGTGTGCTTGAGATTGTGTTAGGGCTGAGGGACATGGGGAAGACATGTGACCACAGACAAAGAAAAATAAATAGTTTATTTATTTTTCGTGTGCCTCCGTGTCAAGTCTGTGTTGGGTCGGGCGCCTATATAGCATCTTTTCACCATATATATACATATATATATATATATATATATATATATATATATATATATATATATATATTGTGAGATTTTCAGCCCGGACACAACCAAACTGACACTTACAGTTCATAAAACACAATCTATTTATTAAACACAAGTCCCACACACACACAGTGCTCCTGCACCACAACACCCTTCCTCGGGGCTTTTAGCGTCCGTGGGCCACCTTTCTTCCTCTCATCACTGGAGCTTCGTCCTGCTCCAGATAACGACTCCAGCTCCCCTACTGTAGGAAGGAGGCCCCTTTTATATTCACTCAGATGTGCTCCAGGTGCTTGATGACGTTCTACCAGCGGCACTTTCTGGTGTCGTGGAAGTGCCGCATGAGCATGGTGTGGCGGAAGTGCATAGCTCCCGGGCTTTATGAGACTTGGGGCGCCCCGTGGTGGTAGCTATGGGCCCCCATGAGTTTGTGCCTCCATGCTCCATTCCCGTGGTCCTCTGCTTATCCAGGGCGGTTGCCCCTTCGCAGCCCGGGGGACGTACAGACCGCCTCCTAGTCCCTCCTGCCACTATATATATATATATATATATATATATATATATATATATATGAGAATCAGTATCTGTTAAATAATACAAAGAGTACATGACACGTGTTTCACCCTTATTGGGGCTCATCAGCTGAATGGACTTTTGCATCCCCTTATAAAAAAAAAATGAATATTGTAATGCCCGGCCGGGACGCTCCTGCTGCATATGATCAGGTGGAGCAGCCATGGGCTCCTCACTACCTCCCCCGGGATGCTTGGTGGCAGCCTCCCTGGCTGACATTGGTGCCTCAGTTTCCCACAGGGCTCTATAGGAGATGGAGTTCTCCACAGCCCTGTGGGGATCTGGGGTGGCCACCAGGGGGTGCTGCATGGATCCCGGAGCCCACATGGACATCTCTACAGCCCCACCCAAAAGTGCAATTAGCCACAGGTGATCAAGCACCTGGAGCACTTCCGGGTAGGCTATGAAAAGGGCCAGCATCCACCACTCAGGATCCAGAATCAGGAGGAAGAGGACAAGGCTGCCTGGGAAGAGTGGTGCTGCCAGGGGAAGGACTGGTTTGTCTGTTTAAATGCTTTGGGACTGTGTCGGGCCTGTGGGACACGGGGAAGACGTGCCCCACGGCTGAAGAGAAAATAGAAGTCTATGTGATTTTACACGTGCCTCTGCATCAGTCTGTGCTGGGTCGGGCGCTATATAGTGCCTTATCACAATATATATTTATATCTACTCTCAATATATAAAATCCTAAGCCTAAAAGTGCAATGATTTTATGTGACTTTTTATGTCACGCTTTAAATCGGGCTTATTTTAAAAAATACATATATATGTTTGGTATCATTCTTTTCAGTATTTATTGAACTTTAATGTGATGTTGTTAGATTTTCAGATAAATCTTATTCCGTTTTTAAATTATAAACTAAAAATTATCAAGAAGTCTAGTCCCACGAGACTAGATTTTGTGCCAAGAGATTTAACCACACTTGGGGTCGGAAATAAAAGACAAAGAGTAGGACAGCTGCTGTACAGGCTTTTAAAAGTTTGAAGCGCCGCGTGGGATGCAGATCATGCAGCATGACGTGATCAAGCAAGCCAGCAGCTGATCGAGCAAAGAGGAGGTAAAAAATAACTGTATTTGCTTCCCATTATAGGATTGGGAGAACATCCATGACTACAAAGTCAGAAGCGTGTTGTCTGTGTGAACCAAAGGTGTTGGTCACAATAGGCAATGACAAAAGATACTGAAGTGCTGTGAGAAGACCGGTGTTAAAGCTCACAGTTGATGTTATTATCTTGTTGTTCTAATGTGTCATCATTATTATCAGCAATTAAGATACAATTAAGGGCATAACCTCAAAATAATGTCATAACCAAAGCAGGCACAGTACATACATTAAAGGACAAACAGTATCGTGAATAAGCAGTGGTAAAGAAACGCAGGTTCACTGAACCTTGTAAAGCAAAAATAAAAAAAAGAACTTGTCAGCATTGGAACAGAAAAACAGGTAAGAGATAAAAAGACGTCATTGAGAAGACCTCACATAGATGAGGATGCAAGATTAATCAAGGGCAAGGATAAAAGAAAACAGGAAGCTTAAAATTCTGTTTGAGGCAACTGCAAGATGAAAACAAGTGCCACACTTTTCAAATCGTATTTGCACCTGACAGGATCTTGTCAGTGAATTTTGTTCAGGAAATGCACATTAATAGTATGACTGCTAGAATCTCGTCCATCTTTCCTCTGAAATTACTCATTGCAAGCAGACATGTTAATAATGGTCGTGCTGCCATTACAGGCCTCACGTATTCACTACAATACAATTTATTTTTGTTTAGCCCAAAATCACACAAGAAGTGCTGCAAAGATCTTGAACAGGCCCTGCCTCTTGACAGCACACACTGCCTTGACTCTCTAAGAAGAAAAGGAAAAACTCCCCCAAAAAAACCCTTGCAGGGAAAAAATGGAAAAAAAATCCTCAATTGACCTACAGAAGCTTAAAAAATATTCTAACAAACTGCAACAACATCTCTTAACACAAATAAGAGTTACATTTTATATTACACAATGTTTAATGTCATCATCAAACATCAAAATATCACTTGAGCAGTAAGAGTTCTTCATCAGCAAGAATTGACTTCTGTCATTAGAACAAACCTGAGACACCAAAAAGGTTTGGGGCAGCAACCGTATATTGAGCCCTGGCTGCAAATGGGTAATTTGTTGTGAGCTGTTCACTGGTCAGAGTCCAAAACAGAACTGATTAAAGGCTGTAAAGATGGCGGCTTTAAAGGCCAGTCTAGGAAGTGACATCATCAGAGGCACCAGAACCAGAGGTGATGTCATTGGGGACCAAAAGTGATGTTGTCAGAGGTGCTGGAAGTGACATCATCATCATCGGTGGCGGAAAAGGAAAGTGACGTCATCAGAGGCAGTGGATCCAGAGGTGACATCGTTGGGACCGGAAGTGACATCATCATTGGTACCAGAAATGGAAAGTGACATCATCAGAGGCACCGGAACCAGAGGTGACATCGTCAGGGCCGGAAGTGACATCATCATTGGCGCCGGAAATGGAAGTAATGTCATCAGAGGCACTGGAACCAGAGGTGAGGTCATCGGGATCAGAACTGACATAATCAGAAGGCATCAGAATTGGAAGTGACGTCATCAGAGGTGCCGGAAGCTGGTGGGATTTCCCGTGAATGGTCTGCAGAGGATTGAGAGAGACGATCAGTGCACTGTGCCACCCCCTGGTCTGGCATTGAATTTGCATTTTTCAGGCCCTTTAGCTGCCTCCCATGTGCATGTGTGTGACACTTCTCATTAAGAAACTGGGTTAGAAGAAAAACCTGCAGCCACTATGGCCCTCCAGGACTGTCATTGCCCACACACTGCATTAGGGGGTATACCCATACGGTTAGTTGATATGGCATGTACAGTACTGTGCAAAAGTTTTAGGCAGGTGTGAAAAAATGCTGTAAACAAAGACTGCTTTCAGAAATGGAAGTGTTAATCATTTATTTTCATCAGTCAACAAAATGCAGTGAATGAGCAAAGGAGAAATCTAAATCAAATCAATATTTGGTGTGACCACCCTTTGCCTTCAAAACAGCATCAATTCTTCTAGGTACACTTGCACACAGTTTTTGAAGGAACTCGGCTGGTAGGTTATTCCAAACATCTTGGAGAACTAACCACAGATCTTCTGTGGATGTCGGCTTCCTCACATCCTTCTGTCTCTTCATGTAATCCCAGACACACTCGATGATGTTGAGATCAGGGCTCTGTGAGGACCATACCATCACTTCCAGGACTTCTTGTTCTTCTTTACGCTGAAGATAGTTCTTAATGACTTTGGCTGTATGTTTGGGGTCATTGACCTGCTGCAGAATAAATTTGGGGCCAATCATACGCCTCCCTGATGGTATTGCATGATTAATAAGTATCTGCCTGTATTTCTCAGCATTGAGAACACCATTAATCCTGACCAAATCTCCAACTCCATTTGCAGAAATGCAGCCCCAAACGTTCAAGGAACCTCCACCATGCTTCACTGTTGCCTGCAGACACTCATTATTGTACCGCTCTCCAGCCCTTCGACGAACAAACTGCCTTCTGCTACAGCCAAATATTTCAAATTTTGACTCATCAGTCCAGAGCACCTGCTGCCATTTTTCTGCACCCCAGTTCCTATGTTTTCATGCATACTTGAGTCACTTGGCCTTGTTTCCACGTTGGAGGTATGGCTTTTTGGCTGCAACTCTTCCATGAAGACCACTTCTGGCCAGACTTCTCCGGACAGTAGATGGGTGTACCTGGGTCCCACTGGTTTCTGCCAGTTCTGAGCTGATGGCACTGCTGGACATCTTCCGATTTCGAAGGGTAATAAGCTTGATGTGTCTTTCATCTGCTGCACTAAGTTTCCTTGGCCGACCACTGCGTCTACAATCCTCAACATTGCCTGTTTCTTTGTGCTTCTTCAAAAGAGCTTGAACAGCACATCTTGAAACCCAAGTCTGCTTTGATATCTTTGTCTGAGAGAGACCTTGCTGATGCAGTAGACCTACCTTGTGTCTTGTTGCTGTGCTCAATCTTGCCATGACATGAAACTGTCTTCCACAACCTCACCTTGGTAGCAGAGTTTGGCTGTTCCTCACCCAGTTTTAAGCCTCCTACACAGCTGTTTCTGTTTCAGTTAATGACTGTGTTTCAACCTACGTGTGACATTGATGATCATTAGCACCTGTTTGGTAGAATTGGTTGATCAGACACCTGACTAGAATCCTACAAAATCCCTGACTTTGTGCAAGTGGACCTGTAAGAATTGATGCTGGTTTGAAGACAAAAGGTAGCAACACCAAATATTGATTTGATTTAGATTTCTCTTTTGTTCGCTCACTTTGCATTTTGTAAATTGATAACAATAAACAATCATTATTTATATTTCTGAAAGCATTCTTTGTTTACAGCATTTTTTCACACCTGCGTAAAACTTTTGCACAGTACTGTATATGCAAACCTGGGAACTGTCTCATGGATACTGGTCGGGGTTGGCAGATGGAGGGAAGTAAAAGAGCAAAACACTAACATAATTTCTATCTCCCGTAGAGTGGAGGACGGGGTGGATCCACCATCACGGCATTCTGGGTGTGCTCCCAGGAGGCTGGGATGACAAGGAGCCGTTTTCACCATTTAACCCATCCGGTCGATAAAACAATCAAGTCTTCACAAGGCAAAATCGAGTACTCGATGAATGTAGAGTGGGAAATACTGCATTGCATGAAACGACCGGCTATCTGCATGTCGCATTATTAAAAGTATCGTCAGCTCTCCATTAAAGCTTAATTAAGAAACTTAATCCAGGTTTGGTGGAGGAGAAACAGCCAGACGATGAATGACATCACTTCTGATAGACTTGCCACAAGTCTCACCCCTTCCAGATCACTGTTTAGCTGGAGGTCGACACTCACTTTGGGACCTACTATGGACAGGGACAGAGCTCTGACTCTAAAGTATTACTTTTTCAATACAAATGGCTCCACCTTTTACTCCCTTAATCACTTTTTATCATTTCTATTCAGTTCAGGACATTAAACTGGGTGTCTGGATGGAGCCGTAACTTTCTTCGTGTCCTTTGTGTTTGAACACTGCATATTGATAACAGCGTGGATAAACTGCTTTCCATTGTTTTTGCTGTGAGACAGACATATAAAAAAATGGGTACATTTTAGAAAAATATCTTCTTTATTGACCAGACTGTAGTTTTCTCTAAAATGAATATTAAAGAGGCAGGATTATAATTCAATGTACCAAATATCAGGTCTTTCAGCTGAATCCTAAAATTTGATTGATAAATGTCAGCTGACAGCTGGGAAAACAGAATAAACAAATAAATGTCACTTAAAGCCAGATGGATAGTTGGGAAATGCACCACATCCAAAAGTAGGGGCAATTTGGCCTTCACCTCCGTCAGATTTTGTATCTCCTAGAAAAAAGAATATAGAGTTTGGCATTAAAAAAGAAAGAAGAGAAATGATCTCTCACTCAAACACATCTCACGAGGCACTGGCAGAGAAGAAAAATAAATTGGACAGAAGCTAAGAGATCATTTATGCCAAATATGACGTCTCGATTCCTTATTTTCATTCCTTCACCCTGACTTCCACAATTCGTTCAAGAGGAGTGACCACCGCACCTCAATGCGGAAAAAAACTTCCTGTTCATTTTTGCAAAACCTGCTTTGTGTATTTAATTAAAAGCTTTTGGTAACACATAGGGCTTGATAGATAGATAGATAGATAGATAGATAGATAGATAGATAGATAGATAGATAGATAGATAGATAGATAGATAGATAGATAGATAGATAGATAGATAGATAGATAGATAGATAGATAGATAGATAGTGTAGTAGGCAAGATTTAAAATGTGAATACATTAACAAGAATGACATTTTATGATAGATAGATAGATAGATAGATAGATAGATAGATAGATAGATAGATAGATAGATAGATAGATAGATAGATAGATAGATAGATAGATAGATAGATAGATAGATAGATAGATAGATAGATAGATAGATACTTTATTAATCCCGATGGGAAATTCACATAGATAGATAGATAGATAGATAGATAGATAGATAGATAGATAGATAGATAGATAGATAGATAGATAGATAGATAGATAGATAGATAGATAGATAGATAGATAGATAGATAGATAGATAGATAGTGTAGTAGGCAAGATTTAAAATGTGAATACATTAACAAGAATGACATTTTATGATAGATAGATAGATAGATAGATAGATAGATAGATAGATAGATAGATAGATAGATAGATAGATAGATAGATAGATAGATAGATAGATAGATAGATAGATACTTTATTAATCCCGATGGGAAATTCACATAGATAGATAGATAGATAGATAGATAGATAGATAGATAGATAGATAGATAGATAGATAGATAGATAGATAGATAGATAGATAGATAGATAGATAGATAGATAGTGTAGTAGGCAAGATTTGAAAGTGAATACATTAACAAGAATGGCATTTTATGATAGATAGATAGATAGATAGATAGATAGATAGATAGATAGATAGATAGATAGATAGATAGATAGATAGATAGATAGATAGATAGATAGATAGATAGATAGATAGATAGATAGATAGATAGATTTAACAGTGTTAACAGTGGCACCCCCTGTCAGCCTGCAGTGGAATGACACAACCCAGGATGAACCCGGAGGGTGACACTCTGATGCACATGTATGACATTTGACCTGGTGTTGTATTTATAGTCGCCGAAGTGCAACATGAAGAGAAAAAGACACAAACTATGGTCTGTCCGACAGACACAAAAATAATGGAGCTCCTTTAAATATTTTTTTTATTCAAGAAACTAATCTCAAAATTACAATTAGCACAGTGAGAAAAGAGACCAGAAAAATATAGTAAAGAAAAAGTAAAGATAGTATATCCACATCATAACACCAAGAGACTTACTCAACATCATTGATACTTTTGCATTTAAGAGCTTTTATTTGACTTCATTATTTGGAAATTGGGAGCTCTTTTCATTGTCAGATATTACAATTTCTAATTTGCTTGCTTTTCTGTGGTTCCATGACTCCTTTTTGCATCTCCTAAGTCATCTCTGGAGGTGGAATCTCATAAATCTCAGACAATGACTTGAAAACCACACTCCAGTGAATGCACTCCTCCACAGTTTTTCTTTTTTTTTTTTTTTTTTGCTTGGTACAAAGTAATGCAGTCTAAATCTTTAGACCATATACATCTCTTTTTCTACTTCTTCCTCTTCACCTTTTCCCACTTCCATGTGAGGTCTATGTGCTTGATCGGTTTTCTCCATACAGCTCAGTCCTGCACCTTCACCCTACTCAGACCTTTTTCCTTCAGATCTTCTTTTACTTTATCCATCCACCTCCACTTTAGCCTTCTTCACTTTCTCTTCCCCTGGACTTCAACTCCCATCAGTCTTTAGCCCACATCTTCACTGTCTCTCCTCATCACACGTCTACACCTCTTCAAACTCCTTTCCTGTATTTTCTTAGCTATTTCTCTAACTTTTGTAGTATCTCTGATTGTCTCATTTATTATGCTGTCCTTTCTTTTTCGTAACTTCACACAAATTGATTACATAAACATTTATGGCTAAACTCGGGGCCACACTGTAATTGTCAGGCAATGATTAAAGCCGCAAACATTTGGTTTAAGTTTCAAACCTTAGCCTATGCATCACAATGCCTGTCACATTTATTCCATACTTTATGTATGAAATAATTTAGGAACCAAAAAAAAATTAATATACAAATGTGAACAGGAAATTATTAGAGGAAATTCCAAAAGCACTGAAAAGTATGAGTAAAAGACAGATTCAATTAAGATCCTATAATTAAAGTAGGCTTTGAAGTCAGGTTGCCTAATAGATCAGTAAAGTTTGGAGGGATGGTGATTTATCCAGGTGAAAAGATAATACATAAAAGAAGGAGAAAAAAATAAGGCCATTTAATTCACATCACAGATCTCTCCTCTCAAATCATCCGACTTAATGCTTTCTGATACAAAAGCCCAGTTCATGCCAGCGTCTGATGAAAAGGAGACCACTGCTTCCTCTCCGCTGCAGGACTGAAACTTGTTGCTACTGGATACAGTCGATTCCAAGCTGGGAACATACAGAGCTGCACGCCAAGTGTGCTTCTAAGGGAATAGAGATGTCTAAAATTTGTATTACGAAGTTTGTCATGTTAGTTAGTCACATTTACAGTCTGCTCTATAATGTTTGGGACAAAGTCACATTTTGATTTTCCTTGATTTCGCACCTCTGCTTCACAGTTTAAAATTACAAATTAAACAATTCAGACATTGTGATCAAAGTGCACACTGCAGACTATTGTTTGATAGATAGATAGATAGATAGATAGATAGATAGATAGATAGATAGATAGATAGATAGATAGATAGATAGATAGATAGATAGATAGATAGATACTTTATTAATCCCAATGGGAAATTCACATTCTTCAGCAGCAGCATACTGATACAATAAATAATATTAAATTAAAGAATGATAATAATGCAGGTGAAAAACAGACAATAACTTTGTATAATGTTAAATGTTAACGTTTACCCCCCCCCCGAGTGGAACTGAAGAGTCGCATAGTTTGGGGGAGGAACGATCTCCTCAATCTGTCAGTGGAGCAGGACAGTGACAGCAGTCTGTCGCTGAAGCTGCTCTTCTGTCTGGAGATGATCCTGTTTAGTGGATGCAGTGGATTCTCCATAATTGATAGGAGCCTGCTGAGCGCCCTTCGCTCTGCCACAGATGTCAAACTGTCCAGCTCCATGCCAACAATAGAGCCTGCCTTCCTCACCAGTTTGTCCAGGCGTGAGGCGTCTTTCTTCTTAATGCTGCCTCCCCAGCACACCACCGCGTAGAAGAGGGCGCTCGCCACAACTGTCTGATAGAACATCTGCAGCATCTTACTGCAGATGTTGAAGGACGCCAGCCTTCTAAGGAAGTATAGTCAGCTCTGTCCTTTCTTGCACAGCACATCAGTGTTGGCAGTCCAGTCTAATTTATAATCCAGCTGCACTCCCAGATATTTATAGGTCTGCACCATCTGCACACAGTCACCTCTGATGATCACGGGGTCTATGAGGGGTCTGGGCCTCCTAAAATCCACCACCAGCTCCTTGGTTTTGCTGATGTTCAGTTGTAGGTGGTTTGAGTCGCACCATTTAACAAAGTCATTGATTAGGTCCCTATACTCCTCCTCCAGCCCATTCCTGATGCAGCCCACGATAGCAGTGTCATCAGCGAACTCGGTAGGACTCCAAGTTGTATTGGAAGTCCGATGTATATAGGCTGAACAGGACCGGAGAAAGTACAGTCCCCTGCGGCGCTCCTGTGTTGCTGACCACAATGTCAGATCTGCAGTTCCCGAGACGCACATACTGAGGTCTGTCTTTAAGATAGTCCACGATCCATGCCACCAGGTATGAATCTACTCCCATCTCTGTCAGCTTGTCACTAAGGAGCCGAGGTTAGATGGTGTTGAAGGCGCTAGAGAAGTCCAGAAACATAATTCTTACAGCACCACTGCCTCTGTCCAAGTGGGAGAGGGATCGGTGTAGCATAGAGATGATGGCATCCTTCGCTCCCACCTTCTCCTGGTATGCAAACTGCAGAGGGTCGAGGGTGTGGCGGACCTGTGGCCTCAGGTGGTGAAGCAGCAGCCACTGGATAGACCAAAAACCTGCAGCCACTGCAGACCTCCAGGACTGATGTTGCTCACCCTCTGATTTAAAGACCTTGCTCTCTTTCTCGTGGGTGGTGGTCAATTTGTTTCAAACCTAATTTAAACTTGACTTGCATGTATAGAATGTTATCTGATTTTAATAAAATTCATAAAAAGTTATAAAAAGAAAGAAAGAAAGAAATGGAATCTTGAATAGCAAATAAATTAAATAAGGTTAATTAACTGCAAAAACTGGTCATTAATTTGGAAAACGGTTAGAATGAAAACCTGCAGCCACTGTGGCCCACCAGAATTAGAGCTGAGCACTCCCAGTAAACAGTAGCTGAGGTAAAAGCTAAAATGTGAAATTATATCAGAAACATTAAAGTTACTTCTGCTACCGATGTCCTTTTTTTTATTTATTCAACAATGCACATTTGGAGTGTTACTCAAAACAAGGGACGATTATAATTTAGGATGGCATGAGAATAATGTTGGCAGGATTTTAAAAAATTGTCTCAAAGAGTGTACAAAATTGCAAAGAAACCTTAGCATTCTGCTATTCCAGAATCCTTACTGTTAAGCTTTTTAGCAACAGTGAATATAGAAACTAAAGCAGCGATCCTCCCAAATACTAATTTATAATTCATGTGTCTGAAAGGCAGAAAAATGAGTCAACATGGTTTTCACTCTTTTCATTTTACTGTATGATATCCTTTTACTAGAAATTCTGTATATTTGTTTTTAACGTGTCAAGCGTTTTTATTTTTGCTGTCTTGCACTTGCCAGACTTGCTGGTTGGATTAAGTGTGTTCCTATTTGCATTCCATCATTGGTCTTCCAGATTAGATTGGTCATTGTTTGAGTTTAAAGGTTAAAAGTTAGAAGGACTCAAAGAAAGATTAAAGAAGTAATATAAAAATTAGAATAAATGTTAATCTTTTGGTATGCGGTGGCTCAGTGTTAGCGCTTCTGCCTCGCATTAAGGAGACCTGGTTTCGCTTCCCGGGTCCTCCCAGCGTGGAGTTTGCATGTTCTCCCTGTGTCTGCATGGGTTTCCCCCCACAGTCCAAAGACATACAGGTTAGGTGCATTGTCGATCCTAAATTGTCCCGAGTGTCTGTGTGTGCCCTGCAGTGGGTTGGCGCCCTGCCTGGGGTTTGTTCCTGCCTTGCGCCCTGTGTTGGCTGGGATTGGCTCCAGCAGACCCCCATGACTCTGTGTTAGGATATAGTGGGTTGGATAATGACTGACTGACGTTCGGTATATTTATAATTGGTTTAACCGATTTAATCTTTTCAAGCCAATTTTTCGCTAATATGTTTATTGAGTCTTTTGAGTCTATCCATTTTACTCCTATTTAAATGTATATCAGGATTCAATTCAATTTAGGGTTAGGATTAGGGTTAGAGGTGGGTAATGTTAAAAGGTGACATAATCAACGTTTTTATAATTATGAAGGGGAATTAGCTAATTAAGGGTAAATTTTGCAATGTTAGACGGGTGTAATGTTACAAGGTTTGGCACTAATGTTATAAGGTAAAATGATAGATGTTTTTACAATTATGAAGGGTGTTAGCTAATTATGGGAAAATTTTGCAGCACTCAAGTTAGAATGTTTTTTCACGTATGAAATAAGTGAACTAGCACTGTAGTAGGTAATAGTAGTTTGAGAATCTTTAAATTTTGTCTTAACGTTTTTGAAAGGGCTATATGAATAGGGAATGGGTGCACGTGTGGACTGGCAAAAACATTTTTTATCTTCTGATATTCTTGTGATTAAGTACTGTGTGTAGCACTGCCTAACATTGTTATAAATGGAGCATTAATCACCGTTAATATTTTCACCGAAAGAGCAGGTTGGTGACAAAGCAATTCATAAAAATATTTCATTTTTCCTTTCCTAACACCCTAAATCTCACCATCCAGATATCATGTGGTGTATCATCACTTATTATTTTTTCACTAACTTCTATCTCCAGTAGCTCCAGTTTGCCATGCACATTTGTAGCTTAATGATTCAAATCCTATAAATACAAATAATGACGAATGGATTTTCAAATGCCCAGAAACACTACTTAGACATGCGGCTGTGATAAATCGCCGTATGTCTTATAACATTTCATTATCTTTTCCTGGTACAAACTGGGCTTAGTGCCATAGCTTACTGGCAAACACAGAAAACATATTTATAGAGTGAACTACTGCAAGACAGCAAACAGTGGCGGACACTCGTAGGGCCGTTACAGATTGTCTGCCAATAAGCTAAAGTAAATAAAGTCAGAGAGATTGCTTGTTCACCACTAGACCCCAAATGTGCATACCAGTTCTTTCTTGTTTTTTTTACTTGTAAAAAGCTGGGAGCCACCATTCACCGAAACTATGAACAGTGTGGCATAGTGATTAATAATTGTTTGGACTTCTTAGAAATAGCCTTAATCAGTGGGTGGGCCTCTCTGGCAGTGTCTTAAATTGGTTTGAGTCCTACCTGGCAGATAGAAAATTATTTTTTGGTTGTGGTAATTATATTTCAAAGACACCTGATATTCTATATGGTGTTCCAGAAGGCTCTATCCTGGGTCTGCTCCTGCTTCCGTTAGGTCAGATTATCTCAGGGCATAACGTGAGCTACCACAGCTATGCTGATGACACACAGCTGTATTTATCAATAGCGCCTGATGACCCTGACTCTCTTGATTCACTGACACAATGACACACTTGTGTTTCTGAGTGGATGAGTAGTAACTAAATTAGGAAAAAACAGAAATTTTAGTGATTGTCAAGAATGGATATAATGAGGTTATTAGAAATAAACTTAATGCATTAGGATTAAAAGTCAAAGTGGAGGTAAAGAATTTAGGGGTAACTATTGACTCTGACCTGAATTTTAAGTCACATATTAATCAGATTACTGGGACAGCATTTTTTCACTTAAGAAATATAGCAAAAGTTAGACCTCTTATAACATTGAAAGATGCTGAGAAATGAGTTCTCGCTTTTATTTTCAGTCGGCTCCTCTCAGGACCACCCAAAAAAGACATCAATCGATTACAACGAGTGCAGAATGCAGCTGCTGGAATCTTAACTAGGAAAAGAAAATCCGAGCACATTTCTCCAGTTTTGATGTCACTACATTGGTTACCTGTGTCATTCAGGATTGACTTTAAGATACTGCTGATGGTTTACAAAGCCTTAAATCATCTCGTTCCATCTTATATTTCGGAATGTTTTACACCTTACACTCTAAATCGTAACCTTAGATCAGGGGTCCTCAATCACAGTCTTGGAGGGCCGTAGTGGCTGCAGGTGTCTCTTCTAACCCGGGTTGCTTAATTAGAAAGCAATTCTTGCCAATAATTTAATTTCATTGCTTGTTAGTGTTTTAACTCTGCTATGTCAGCTCATTCTCACTATTCTAGTTCTGGCGCCGCCGAGAGTGGCAGCCATTTCAGCAGCTCCGTGTATGACTGTATGTGTATGTGTACTTTTCTACTTTTATTTTTCTATTTTTATTTATTGATCACTCCTATCACTTTATTTTTTGTGAATTTCCCCTTGGGATTAATAAAGTATCTATCTATCTATCTATCTATCTATCTATCTATCTATCTATCTATCTATCTATCTATCTATCTATCTATCTATCTATCTATCTATCTATCTATCTATCTATCTATCTATCTATCTATCTATATCCTAGATTTTCTTCCCCTTTCTAAGGATATCATCCAAATGATTTGAAGGGTAAAATGGAGGAGTAATTCTCAGTCCTTCACTTTAGTTCTCTTCACTTTCCTTCCAAGTATTTAATGAAACCAAATAGTACATGATAAACACACACGGATGTAAATGGTAACAAGCTGAATGGAGAAATGCTGGTCTCTTTTGTCTTTTGCATCCATCCATCCATCCATTTTCCAACCCGCTGAATCCGAACACAGGGTCACGGGGGTCTGCTGGAGCCAATCCCAGCCAACACAGGGCACAAGGCAGGAACCAATCCCAGGCAGGGTGCCAACCTACCGCAGGACACACACAAACACACCAAGCACACACTAGGGCCAATTTAGAATCGCCAATCCACCTAACCAGCATGTCTTTGGAAGGAAACCCACGCAGACACGGGGAGAACATGCAAACTCCACGCAGGGAGGGCCCGGGAAGCGAACCCGGGTCCCCAGGTCTCTCAACTGCGAGGCAGTAGCGCTACCCACTGTGCCACCGTGCCGACCTTGTCTTTTGCATGTTATTGCTAATTAGGAGCAATTAAAAACTGAGAATACAGCTGTTTAAGACTAAAATAAGTAATAAGGGTTCAAAATCTTAATGAGCGAGACAACTAAAATGAAGCAGAAGGGTTACTTGAGCAGTAAGTGCTTCTTATTAAGCCATTGGGTTGGAGCAAAAACCTGCAGCCTCTGCGGCCCTCCAGGACCGTGATTGAGGACCCCAGCCTTAGATCTTCAAATGAGTGTCTGCTTATTATTCCAAGAGCTAAACTTAAAAGAAGTGGTGAGGCGGCCTTCTGAATGTTATGCACCTAAAATCTGGAGTAGCTGACCGATAGAAATTCGCCAGGTTAATATGGTGGAGCATTTTTAAAAACTGCTAAAAACTCATTATTTTAACATGGCTTTCTCATAGCTTCATTTTAGTTTAATCCTGATACTCTGTATATTCAATTAATTATCATTATCATTCATGGTGGCTCCGAACTCCGTACTAACCCCTACTTTCTCTGCTGTTCTTTTTCCGATCTGCGCCACCGCCACCTGATCAAAGCACCGTGATGTCCCTACATTGATGGATTAAAGGCCTGAAGTCCACATGACCATCATCATCAAGTTCTTCCATGTGAACCCTGAATACTATGAGGACTGATTGAGGTCATTAATGTTAGGTAGAATGCCTAGAGCGGGCTGGGTGCTCTCGTGGCTTCAGAACCCCTGCAGATTTTATTTTTTTCTCCAGCTGTTTGGAGTTTTTTTGTTTTTTCTGTCCTCCCCGGCCATTCTATGTTAATTAGTGTTCCCTTATTTTATTTTATTTTTTGTCTTTTTTCTCTTTCTTCACCATGTAAAGCACTTTGAGCTACATCATTTGTATCAAAATCCATCCATCCATCCATATTCCAACCCGCTGAATCCGAACACAGGGTCACGGGGGTCTGCTGGAGCCAATCCCAGCCAACACAGGGCACAAGGCAGGGAACCAATCCTGGGCAGGGTGCCAGCCTACCGCAGGACACACACAAACACACCAAGCACACACTAGGGCCAATTTAGAATCACCAATCCACCTAACCTGCATGTCTTTGGACTGTGGGAGGAAACCGGAGCGCCCGGAGGAAACCCACGCAGACACGGGGAGAACATGCAAACTCCACGCAGGGAGGACCCAGGAAGCGAACCCAGGTCTCCTAACTGCGAGGCAGCAGCGCTACCACTGCGCCACCGTGCCGCTTCTGAAGATTTAAGTAGACCAGTCCCCATTAAAATGTGTCTAACCAGATAAGTGTCAGGCACTGCGATTTTTTAAAAAAAATCTCGTCGGCTTTACAACTACACTTGGTCTGAAAGGAAACGATTTCACATTTGCATGCACAAACAAAGTTTTAAGACCTCTGAATTTTTAATAACTGGGTGATAATTAGGTCTCCAACTTATTGAGTGAACGATAAGAACCTATTTTGCATATTTATAGCTCTTTAGAAACTTCGTTATTCTGTTCATAAACTATTCAGGCAAAAACTTCCAGACTTAATGATGGGTAAACATAACCCGAAAGAATTTCAATGTGTGTGCATTCTGCAGTAAGTGACAAAAGCAAAAAATGGCAAAAGAATTTTAAATACTGATGCTCAGGAATTAAGAGGATACAAGATGTTTTCATTTCTACAGTTGGTAACAGGAAATAAAAAAAAATTGGAATTTTTATGTTGTAAATATTTATGCAGTTAGGGGTGGACACAGCGCTGCAGGCATCCTATGTAATAGGTGAATATATACTGGTTTTTATGCATATACTGAATATAAAATGTTGCTACTGGCAATAGTTGTAATAATGGCCATTATAACTGACTGTTTCAAAATGTACACAAATGGCTCTGTAATTCTCAGCTCAGTGAATATCTGAAAAGCTGTAGATGAATTAGTGCCCAAACTCGATACTCCCAATGGACCTGTCGTCTCTTGAAATGATGAAAGCACAGCAAAGTCTTAAATAAACATTTTAAAGAAACAGAGAAAAATTAGTATGGTAAGCCATACTGTGAAATATACAATACAGTACAATTGATAAAATATACAGTTTATACCATGTCACACATGTGCAAATAAGAGGACGTTGTATGGAACAAGCAAAGGTAATTCCTCACCAGGCCAGTGGGTGGCGGGCTGCACTAAACCTTCTCCTGTTATCTCTGCAGACCAGCCGCGGGAAAACCTGTCTGATTCAGAGCGGATGACGTCACGTCCGGTTCCAGCACCGAGAAGAACATCACTTCTGACACACAAACTGACATCAGAAGAACATCACTTCCAGTCTGATCCCTTAAAGCCGCCATCTTTGCAAACCCTTGGCAGTTCTGTTTTGGACTCCGTACTGAGAACATCTCTGTGCTATTTAAAAAGCCTTTTGCAGCCAGGAATAATATATACGGGTGGCTGGCCCAAACCTTTCTAAGTGTGTCGAGTCTATTCATTTTCACAATCATAAATAATAAGACCCCATCTCGGTATACCATATTAGTGAAAGTGTAAAACAGCTACAACCCCTGGTTTCAGAACATCCTGATCCTCTACAGTTTGCCTATGAGACACACATTGGTATGGAAAACGTTCACATCTCCATGCCCCAGAGAGCCTACACTCACTTGGACATAAATGGAACCGCAGTTAAGCTCATGTTCTTTGACCTTTCCAGTGCCTTTAACCTCATTCTGCCTAATCGACTGGGGAAAAAGCTCAGGGCTTTGAATCTTGATGCCCCCACAATCTTCTGGATCATGGACAACGGTCAACATTTTGTGAGGCTGATAAACTGTGTGCCAGAAATGGTGATGTGGGCACCTCAGACAACTGTCCCATTTCCTTTCCCATTCACCCTCTAAGCAACAGACTACTAGCACAACGCCAGCACTTGCCATCTACAGAAAATGTCAGACGACTCCTCCTTCATAGGCTGCATAAATAATGGAGACAAGTCAGAGTACCGGAAGGTTGTCAAGGATCTTGTCTTGTGTAGGCTTCAACAACCTGCAACTCAACGTCAGCAAGAGAAAAGAGCTGGTGGTGAACTTCTGGGGTGTCGAAGAGCCTCTGAGACCAGTCAACCATCCAAAGGGAGGACATGGAAGTGGTGCAAAGCTACAAGAACCTAGGGGTTCACATAAGCAACTAAATGGACTGGTCTGACAACACAGTGGTGCTGCACAAGAAGGGCCAGAGCAGACTTGACATGCTAAGGAGACTCGAGTTCTTTGCTGTGTGCAGCAAGCTGCTGGAAATGTTCTGCCAAGGTGCTGGAAACATTCCTCAGGGAAGGGATTGTGGTCCATACTGACATGATAGCATCACGCAATTGCTTCAGATTTATCACCTGCACTTCCACGATGCTACTCTCCCATTCCACTACATCCCAAAGGTGCTCTACTGGATTGAGAACTGGTGACTGCGGAGGCCATTTGAGTACAATGAACTCATTGTCATGTTCAAGAAACCAGTTTGAGATGATCTGAGCTTTATGACATGGCATGTTACCCTGCTGGAAGTAGCCATCAGAAGATGGGTACATTGTGGTTATAAATGGATGGACATGGCCAGCAACAATACTCAGGTAGGCTGTAGCATTTAAATGATGCTCAGTTGGTACTAAGGGGCCCAAAGTGTGCCAAGAAATTATCCCCCACACCATTACACCACCGTTGGTACAAGGCAGGATGGATCCATGCTTTCATGTTGTGGATGCTAAATTCTGACCTGACCGTCTGAATGTCGCAGCAGAAATTGCAGACTCATCAGACCAGGAAACGGCTTTCCAATTTTTTGGTGAGCCCATGTGAATTGTAGCCTCAGTTGCCTGTTCTTAGCTGACAGGAATGGCACCCGGTGTGGTCTCCTGCTGCTGTAGCCCACCTGCTTCAAGGCTTGACATGTTGTGTGCTCAGAGATGCTCTTCTGCATACCTCGCTTGTAACGAGTGGTTATATTGAGTTAACTCAGCTCTAACCAGTCTGCCATTCTCCTCTGACCTCTGACATCAACAAGGTATTTTCACCCAGAGAACTGCCGCTCACTGGATATTTTCCATTTTCAGACCATTCATTGTAAACCCTAGAGATGATTGCAAGTGAAAATACCCAGTAGATCAGCAGTTTCTGAAATACTCAGACCAGCCCGGCTGGCACCAGCAACTATGCCACGTTCAAAGTCACTTCAACCCCCTTTCTTCTCCATTCTGATGCTCGGTTTGAACTTCAGCAGGTCGTCTTGACAATGTCTATGCGCCAAAATGCGTTGAATTGCTGCCATGTGATTGGCTGATTAGATATCTGAGTTAAGAAGCAGTTGAACAGCAGTGTGCCTAATAAAGTGGCCGGTGAGTGTCGAATGGATGTTGAAATGAATGCAGGCTGAACATAAAAAAGAGCTTCTTACACTTTTTTAATATTCAGGGCATTCAGCTCCATAAACATCTAATCGGTACCATTAATTGTGGACAAGAAAATGAAAAACAAGATTAAGAAATGCAAGGTCACGTAGGAAAACAAACCAGACATGTGATACGTAATGATTGTAAAGAGCGTCTGACAGCATTGCACTTAATTATTACCTGTAAGGTACTGTATGACAAAATGGAAAAATCATAATTCATTTTGTTCTGCTGGTAAATATGTATGCAAAACTTGCAAAATAACTGTCTCCGTAGGGCAAAACTGAGATGCATTAAGATGATAAAGAGAGTCTGGCAACATCACACTTTATTATTGACTATAAGGTAGTGTATGACTGTTCATGATAAACTTAATTTTTCAAAATTATCTGAACAACTTTAGTTGCCGGTTTGATACCAACGTTTATGATTTTGGTCAGTCAGGGATATTCCAGCGGCTGTAGATTTTGAAATAACGGTTGATGCTCTTGGATTTCCATTTAAAAGTGTGAAACTGTGCTTATGGCTTAGCCTGGATCCCTTGGCAAACATTTACAGTCATGTGAAGACCACTTAGCACACTCTTTTCAGAAGCTGTTCCAGTGGTCCAAATGAGTACTTGTGTTGAGCAGCATGGGGGTGCTGAAGGTGTCTTGTTAGCAATGGCAAATGGCAGCTTTGATCATCTCGAGAAAACTCAACTTGCAGCTGTTTGTGGATTCTGAAAATTGCTTCTGCTGACTGAAAAGTTCATACTGATTCGGGGGATTAATGCCAAATGCTTATCTGCAGGCATACGGTGTAACGTTAGTGAAGAGAAACCAAGTTGAAAAAATAGTTGGGGTACCATCTGGGTTACCCCATTTACAAATAACAAAAAAAAAAAAAACAGATTCTATGGCGCAGAAAACAAGAACAAAACAATGCAGCAACAATAGTGCCTAACTGGGAGCTCTTTTACCAGTAAGCTTTAGGTTGATATGAGACACCACCACCTTCCAGGAATGGTTCCTTTTATCGCTGGTGGACCAGAGGGGGCGGAGCCTACTTCAAGGTAGGTGTTCTCCTTAGGTGGCGTCTCGTTGCTCATGGGAAAGAAGAAGACTCTATTAGAGTCAGCGCCCCCTCTCGTCCAGGGGTGGAACTGCTTACTTACTCAGAGCCTGGAAGATGAATCCCAGATGGACGAGTCATGCGTGGCAACAGATTTGATGTAACTCACAGTCAACAAACGATACAGCGCATCCAGAAAGTATTCACAGCGCATCACTTTTTCCACATTTTGTTATGTTACAGCCTTATTCCAAAATGGATTAAATTCATTTTTTTCCTCAGAATTCTGCACACAACACCCCATAATGACAACATGAAAAAAAGTTTACTTGAGGTTTTTGCAAATTTATTAAAAATAAAAAAATTTCTGCTGCTTTGAAGGTCCCAATGAGCACAGTGGCCTCCATCATCTGTAAGTGGAAGAAGTTCGAAACCACCCATGCTTGCTCCCCAGGAACATAAACTGAAGGGGCGTCCCGGCAGGGCAAGGGCCCCGGCTATCCGCCATACCCATTTTCGTTGTGCCATGTTGTTTTCACTTCTGCACTGAGCCAAAATCCTTCGGTAAATTTCAGCACGATTTACTTCTTCTGCCCATAGAACTCTCATTATGGTGCATTATTCAACAATGTTGCACTTTGGGAGCAGAGTGTCCATGTTCATTTGACTAACAGCAGAGTGCTTCACTGTTTGTGCTCACACTAGCCATGAGCCATCGCAAACATGTTGTGTTGCGTCAGCTTCTGTCCGTTAAGGTTACTGTGTCATTTTCAAATTGTCTTTACTTTTTGATTCAATCTCAACGTTTTCTGAACGTATGTCCTGACACATGTCATAGTGTATGTAACAACATCTGGAAACTTAAAGAATTATAACTAAGACACTTAAGCCTTAAACACAAACATCATAGACAAGACCTTCTTCCTTTTCTTTGTGCATTATACATTTTTTTCCTTTACTGTTTGCTTTGGATGAAACATTTACAATGAAGTCTTTTGGACCCGTGGATTTTTTTTAATATACTGTATATGGGGCATCACGGTGGCACAGTGGTAGCACTGCTGCCTTGCAGTAAGGAGACCTGGGTTCGCTTCCCGGGTCCTCCCTGCGTGGAGTTTTCATGTTCTCCCCGTGTCTGCTTGGGTTTCCTCCGGGTGCTCCAGTTTCCTCCCACAGTCCAAAGACATGCAGGTTAGGTGCATTGACGATTCTAAATTGTCCCTAGTGTGTGTGTGTCCATCCCCTGCAGTGGGTTGGCGCCTGGCCGGGGTTTTTTTCCTGCCTTGCGCCCTGTGTTGGCTGGGATTGGCTCCAGCAGACCCCCATGACCCTGTAGTTAGGACAGTGGTTTTCAAACTGTGGGGCGGGCCCCCGTAGGGTGGCGTGAAGTAACAAAAAGAGGGGCACGAAGATGTGAAAAAAAGAAAACAAGAATCGAAAATGTGAAAAATACATCTATTGAAACCAAAACAAATGAACTTAAACTACATTCTGATACTAGAAAAATAAATATAGAGTTAGATAAATGTCAATAAAAGTTAAGTAGGTATAATAAAATATGCATGTATGATACTGTATATAATTAATTAAAAAAGAACAAATTGGTATTAGTGGGCTCCTTTCAAAAGAATGTTAGGGGGGCACGATTAAAACTGTTATGAAAACTCGGGTCGCAAATACTTCAATGTTGAGAAATGCTGAGTTAGGATATAGCGGGATGGATGGATGGATGGATACTGTATATGATACTCATACATTTCCAGTAGCTACAGTATATTTGGAACTATTTTGGAAACCCCTGACAAATGCAGTTACAATTTTTATGCACATTTAGACCACTTTGTAGAGATCTGTTTTCATTTTGTCGTGATGGGTTGGTTATTGCTTGTAGACGGTGTAAAAAGAACACAAGACACTCATAAAGGGTTGGGGTTTTCCGGCCCCGTATACTGTAAACATTGATTGTGGGTCCAAAATATTGCACATAACAATAACTGTAGACAACAAGATGGCGCACTGGGGGAATCTTTATGGAGAGGGTCCGGAAATGAAAGTGAAGGCTGCTGGGAAGGGGCCGAGATGGATGCTGGGATGCTGACGTCATCATGGATCGACAGAGGGAAAGCGGAAGTGGTATTAGATAGATAGATAGATAGATAGATAGATAGATAGATAGATAGATAGATAGATAGATAGATAGATAGATAGATAGATAGATAGATAGATAGATAGATAGATACTTTATTAATCCCAATGGGAAATTCACATTCTTCAGCAGCAGCATACTGATACAATAAGTAATATTAAATTAAAGAATGATAATAATGCAGGTGAAAAACAGACAATAACTTTGTATAATGTTAAATGTTAACGTTTACCCCCCCGGGTGGAATTAAAGAGTCGCATAGTTTGGGGGAGGAACGATCTCCTCAGTCTGTCAGTGGAGCAGGACAGTGACAGCAGTCTGTCGCTGAAGCTGCTCTTCTGTCTGGAGATGATACTATTAAGTGGATGCAGTGGATTCTCTATAATTGATAGGAGTCTGCTCAGCACCCGTTGCTCTGCCACGGATGTCAAACTGTCCAGCTCCATGCCAACAATAGAGCTTGCCTTCCTCACCAGTTTGTCCAGGCGTGAGGCGTCTTTCCTCTTAATGCTGCCTCCCCAGCACACCACTGCGTAGAAGAGGGCGCTCGCCACAACTGTCTGATAGAACATCTGCAGCATCTTATTGCAGAAGTTGAAGGATGCCAGCCTTCTAAGGTAGTATAATCGGCTCTGTCCTTTCTTGCACAGCGCATCAGTATTGGCAGTCCAGTCTAATTTATCATCCAGCTGCACATCCAGATATTTATAGGTCTGCGTGGTTAGGTACTGGAGGTGTCTTCATGGAGATGTGGTTTCTTTCTTTCTGCTGAAAACAAAGAGAGAGAGGTTAGTGTCCCGCCATTCCCTTCTGGCCTGCGATTTCACGTAACATTTTGAGTCTTTCCGCGGCTCCCTAAGCGCGCGTGCGTGACAACGGATGAGCAAAAATTGCAACTTTATCCACTGTCACACACATGTGAATAGCCAATGGGCCCAAAAGATTGTAGCGGGGCTACATAATAATAAGTACAGTGGAACCTCAGTTCACGATCATAATTCGTTCCAAAACTCTGGTCATAAACCAATTTGGTTGTGAACCGAAGCAATTTCCCCCATAGGATTGTATGTAAATACAATTAATCCGTTCCAGATCATACGAACTGTATGTAAATATATATATTTTTTAAGTTTTTAAGCACAAATATAGTTAATTAAACTACAGAATGCACAGTGTCATAGTAAACTAAATGTAAAAACATTGAATAACACTGAGAAAACCTTGAACAACAGAGAAAACTAACACTGCAATAGTTCACGCTATAGCGCTACCAACCGCTGGCTAAAAACACTTTTTTTTTAATGAGTTTTAAGCACAGGGGAAAAAAAACGAACATTTGAAAAATCCGTAATTTAATAAACCACCCAGAAAAGTAACATTGCAACAATGCACACTACGAACCGATCGCTATAAACAGAAGCGAAAACAAAATCAAGCCCTGTGTATTCTTTAACTGCCTTCCTAACTTATGAGTCCTCGCGCTGCCTGTGTGTGCGCGTCTGTCTCTCTCTCGTGCTGCCTGTGTGTGTGTCGCACTCTCTCGCTCTCTCTCTCTTGCTCGCTGCACAGGAAATGCACAGGGAGAGACTGAACATGTACAAACCGAAAGGGAAACTGGCTTGTTCGTATACCGAGTGTGTGGTCGTGAACCGAGGCAAAAGTTTGTCAAACTTTTTTGGTCGTAAACTGATTTGTACGTGTACCGAGACGTTCGTGAACCGAGGTTCCACTGTATTTGTTTTTTGTCTGTGCTGAGTGTGCTTTGTTTTCATCGTCCCGTTTACGTGTGTAACAGTAAATGTTGTCCCCTTAACAGAAAAGGAGAAGAATGATGAAGGGAGACCGCAACCCGAGACAGAAATTACCTGTTATTTGCCACCAATCACATCCAGGACTATCATTATTTAAACCAAAGGAGCGAAAAGGAGGAGAGTGGCAGGGAGCGAAGAGAGAGAGAAATAGAAAGAGAGATTGTGATCGTGAGAAAGAAGGAGCCATTATTACATTCATTTCCACCCATCATCCAGTTTATTGTGCCATTTCATTGCTTGCTTTTTCAAGATCCGGAATCAACAATCACGGCTACCTGTGCAGAGAAACCCAGGGGTTTGGATTCATACAACCATTGCTGAGGACATACACGGTGAGGTTGTTTTTTTTGTATTGTCGGGAGGAAGCAAGGTATCCCATCATCCAGTCATCAATAACCGCCGGACTTTAATAGCTTTGGGACTCACTTTTCAGATACATGTCATCTGCTGTTTGTTATCGATCTGTGTTGGTGTTTGGGTGCTGTGTTAATTCGTTCATTGTCTAGGACAGTGGTTCCTAAACTCGGTCCTGGGGACCCAATGTGGCTGCAGGTTTTTGGTCCAACCAGGTTCATAATCGGTGATAGTAATCAATAACAACTGATCTCATTTAATTAGCTGGTCTTTTTTTACTCTTCTCTTATTCTGCATTCAGAATAAGAGACATAATGTTAAAATATACACTCATCAGCATGGTGACTTAAACAACTTGAATTGCAAAGTAGACCCCTGTTGACGGGACTCCCAGCAGACCGAGCTGTTTCTCAGCTGTTTGCCACATATATGTACAGTACATGACATGCTATCATTTTTCATCTGTATTACTGTTTATACCCTGCAGTCAGTCGAGGCAAACCACCTGACAGCTTGGAAATGTTTTCATTTTTTGGCACCTCTCATCTTATCAGTCGGGCTTCAGCATTCTACAGCCTGCCACATGAGCTTCGGCAGGTGAAGCTTCAAAGGATGCTGCGGCCGTGCTTCCAATGTCAATGAGATTTGGCCAAATTGCTGCCTCCACACATTAATCATAGGCTGAAATTACCGTGATGATGAATACATACACGCTCTGCAATAATCGCTCCTTTGGGTTGTAGTTCATATTTATACTACACATTTCTACATCCCCTTTAATGTTCTGCAAATTTTAAACTTGTAGGTTATTGCAAAAGCACGGTGTTGGTGTTTTGGGTTCTCTGTAGTTTACCACCAAAGTGGTTCTTTATTTTTGTTTTTTCCTTCTACCAGCTTACTGATGCAGTACCTACCGTAATCTGCACCCACACAACTGAGCCACCATTTATTATCTTGGCAGCTGTCTATCAGCCCTGCAAGCTCTGCCTATCGTTTCAAAATGAGATGGAATGTAATTCGTTGCAGCTGTCACTCCTGTCCTGTAACTTAAACCCAATGAGACTGAGTTTACTTCTGCAAACATGAATTGAGCAAGCTATGCAATTCCTCTTGTTTTTCCACCTTCTAGGGCATTCTGGTAAAGAAAAATCATGTACAGTGCATCCGGAAAGTATTCACAGCGCATCACTTTTTCCACATTATGTTATGTTACAGCCTTATTCCAAAATGGATTAAATTCATTTTTTTCCTCAGAATTCTGCACACGACAGCCCATAATGACAACGTGAAAAAAGTTTACTTGAGGTTTTTGTAAATTTATTAAAAATAAAAAAACTGAGAAATCACATGTACATAAGTATTCACAGCCTTTGCTCAATACTTTGTCGATGCACCTTTGGCAGCAATTCCAGCCTCAAGTCTTGTTGAATATGATGCCACAAGCTTGGCACACCTATCCTTGGCCAGTTTCGCCCATTCCTCTTTGCAGCACCTCTCAAGCTCCATCAGGTTGGATGGGAAGCGTCGGTGCACAGCCATTTTAAGATCTCTCCAGAGATGTTCAATCGGATTCAAGTCTGGGCTCTGGCTGGGCCACTCAAGGACATTCACAGAGTTGTCCTGAAGCCACTCCTTTGATATCTTGGCTGTGTGCTTAGGGTCGTTGTCCTGCTGAAAGATGAACTGTCGCCCCAGTCTGAGGTCAAGAGCACTCTGGAGCAGGTTTTCATCCAGGATGTCTCTGTACATTGCTGCAGTCATCTTTCCCTTTATCCTGACTAGTCTCCCAGTTCCTGCCACTGAAAAACATCCCCACAGCATGATGCTGCCACCACCGTGCTTCACTGTAGGGATGATGCCAGGTTTCCTCCAAACGTGACGCCTGGCATTCACACCAAAGAGACCATCAGACCAGAGAATTTTCTTTCTCATGGTCTGAGAGTCTTTCAGGTGCCTTTTGGCAAACTCCAGGCGGGCTGCCATGTGCCTTTTACTAAGGAGTGGCTTCCGTCTGGCCACTCTACCATACAGGCCTGATTGGTGGATTGCTGCAGAGATGGTTGTCCTTCTGGAAGGTTCTCCTCTCTCCACAGAGGACCTCTGGAGCTCTGACAGAGTGGCCATCGGGTTCTTGGTCACCTCCCTGACTAAGGCCCTTCTCCCCCGATCGTTCAGTTTAGATGGCCAGCCAGCTCTAGGAAGAGTCCTGGTGGTTTTGAACTTCTTCCACTTACGGATGATGGAGGACACTGTGCTCATTGGAACCTTCAAAGCAGCAGAAATTGTTCTGTAACCTTCCCCAGATATGTGCCTCGAGACAATCCTGTCTTGGAGGTCTACAGACAATTCCTTTGACTTCATGCTTGGTTTGTGCTCTGACATGAACTGTAATGAGGTCAAATAATGACAATGTGATTTCATGATGTCAACAGGCGATTGTAATCATGATTTGGTACACAAGCAGTGTCCATGAATGGCTGAGTTTTGAGGAGCAAAAGATGGGCAGAGGACCTCCAAATAATGAAATCACAATGTGATTTCATGATGTCAACATGTGATTGTAATCATGATTTGGTACACAAGCAGTGTCCATGAATGGCTGAGTTTTGAGGAGCAAAAGATGGGCAGAGGACCTCCAGTTCATCAACAAATGTGTGAGAAAATGATTGGAATGTTTAAAAACATTAATGCTCCTCAAAGAAAGTTTGGAAAGGATTTGCATATTTCTCCCTCAACAGTGTATAATATCATTAAATGATTCAAGGAATCTGGAGGAATTTCAGCACATAAAGGGCACAAACTGTCACTCATCAATAGCTGACATAACCACATGGGCAAGGGATTACTTTGGCAAACGTTTGTCATTAATTACAATATGGAGTTACATTCACAAAGTCCACTTCAAACTTTATTGTGTGAAACAAAGAAAAAAAAGAGCCTTTTGTTAACCAGTTAACCATGTCCAGAAGTGGGGTCAACTTCTCTGGGCGCGGAGACATCTGGGATGGGCCATCACACAATAGAAACATGTATTGTGGTCAGACAAATTAGTATTTCAGATCATTTCTGCAAGAAAGAGATGCTGTGTGCTCCGGAGCAAAGACGAAAAGTACCCTCCAGACCGTTATCAACAACAAGTCCAAAAGGCTGCAGGGTCTCTATCATGGTATGGGGTTGTGTCAGTGCCCTTGGCAAAAGTTGTTTATACCTCTGTGATGGCAGCATTAATGCAGAAAAATATATAGAGATTTTAGAAAAAAATAGGCTGCCTATATATATATATATTGTATTTTTGGATGTTAGGGGTCGCTGTCGCCCCTTAAACCCAACAGACAGACGCACAGGACACACGATAAAACCAATGAGAAGTATTTTAATTTGTATTCTTTTCCAAACAGTGCCTTCAAACACCATAGCCACAGTAAACAGGCAAATAAATAAGCACAATTCTAAATAATAATTATAATTCTCTCCTCCACACATCCCAGCAAGCTTTGTCCACCTCCACCTGACTCTGGCTTGCTTGGTGGGTTCCCTGCAGTCCTTTAAATAGTCCTTTACCCGGAAGTGCTTTTGTTCTTCCTCCCACGTGACTTGCCAGCACTTCTGGGTTAGCTGGAGAATTCAAGTTCTTTAATCAGCCCGGAAGTACTTTGGGGCTTCAGTCCTCATGACCACCTAGTATTTCTGGGCTATAGGGAAAGCATGTGTCCTCAGGTCCTCCGACAGCTCCGCCTGGCGGCACCCACAGCACCCAATGGGCTGAGAAATCAAAATCCAAGTCCAAAGATGCCCTGCAGGAATCTCTGGCACCGTTACACTTCAGGGAAGCTGCCACCTAGCGTTTTGGGGGAGGCAGTGTCGACAAATAGCTGCCTTCCCCCATCCTTCCATTTTAGGGGCATCCCTGCTGGGTTTAACTGCCAGCCATCTCTCACAATATACATATATATATATATATATATATATATATATATATATATATACTAAGGGGCTGTGCACCCTACTTACTTCGCTCGCCCACCCCACAATCCCTAGCCCCGGGGGCACGCTTCACGCTAGCCACTTTGAATCTCTGCCACTCGCTTTGTGAAGGGGGGGGGATGAATGCATGCTAAGGAGAGGCGGACGGATCAGTTGATGGCTGTCTGCTAGCTGCTACCGAGCTGCGTGTTCTGCATGTCGTGATGCGCGTCGATCATTGAAAAGCCTGTACAGCAGCTGTGCTTTTGTCTAATTTCCTTGTCTCGTGGGACATTAAAGTGTCTCCGAGAAATTGTTTGTAATTAGGGCGTGACATGCAAGAAGTCTTGCGGGACTTCAAAGTGTCTCCCCGAGATGATCACGTTTCGAACCAAAATTTTTTTATATAATAGAAATATACTGTATGTATATGTATATATACGCATATATACATATATACATTTATGTATACAGTATATATAGATAGATTTAGACTTTATTTGTCATATTTACACACAAAAGAATATACAGTTAAAATCAAAATATAAAAATGCAATATAATTACAATATATAGTAAAAGAAAGAAAGATAAACAAAAAAAAATGAGGGTTGGGGGTACTACAGGGTGTCTTGTTTAATAATTAGTCCAAAGTGTAAAACTGGGGCACAATAAGCGATTAGTGGATTTCATCTTCAAGAAAAGGAATCTTCAAAAGTGCAGAGCTCCCTACTCCTCAGAAGATGGTCTGTGTCTGAATACCAACTTCTGGTTGTCTTCTGAATTATATATATGTAAAAGCCTCCTCTGGAAGGTATGGGGCTTTGTACATATGGGATGTGAACTCAGTGGTTCTCTAAGATTTTCTCCTCCTCCATTCAAAAAGGGAAGAAACAGAACAAATTTTAGTAATGGCATCACATTAAATCCTTTCCCTGTATTTGCCCAGAACAAAACCCCCCAAAATTTTCCTGTGTCTCCCTTGTCTGACTATATATATATATTGTCACAAACTCGACTCAGAGTCATAGAAAGGTTTGAGGTAGCCACCTGTATAATTGGTTTCCTGGCTGCAAAAGTTGTTTTAAGTGAATACAGCACTGATGTGCACACAATCGAGTCCAAAACAGAACTGAGGGAATAGGAAAAAGGTGGAGGCTTTTAAAGGGGAAGACAGGAAGTGAGATCAAAGGGGTTGGGCTCATGAAGGCCTTCAGCCATAGGTTCGAGCCCGGACGTGACATCACAGGGGCCGGAGCCGGCAAGGTCTCCTTCCATAGGCTCGGTCCCAGGATGTGGACGTCAAGAGAGCCAGGTGGAATCTCCTGTGAATGGTTTGCAGGAAAGCGAGAAAAAGAATCAGTGCACTCTGCCACATCCTGGTATGACTCGGAACTGCCCTTACTCAAGCCCTTTAGCTGCCTCCCATGCGCACGTGTGTGACAATATATATATATATATATATATATATATATATATATATATATATATATATATATATATATAGTGTGCACTAGGGGGCATTTCACAGCCTCAAATCTTAACACAATTGCACCACACCAGGCCTGAATTTAAAAGGCACTGTCACCAGCCCTGCATGTTTCCAAATGGAATCCATACCAAAGGGAGGCAGTATCTCTCTCTGTCCTTCTGCTATGATAACCTTCCGATCAGGAAAAATATCACCAACCAACCTGGCTGGGATTTTCCATCCAGAATCTTCCATTTTACAGGCCTCCTCTATTGGAGCCATTCATCCCAGACTGGATGGCAACCATCCCATGTCGTCTATGGCAATACAGTATCTATGCTGTATCTATATGTGTTTGTGTGTAGCTTTTATTAAACAAAGACACAATTTTGCTTAAATAATGTGTATTATCAAACTGGAATTATTTCAACAATAGCTCTTGCACTAAATGTGCTTTACCACCCATACAGGCCAATTAAGTATCTGTTCCCATTATATAAGTGATGACTTGTCTAGAACAAAACCTCCCATGTGTACCTTTCACTTTTCTTCTCTCGACCCAAGCATCCTCCTTCACTTCCTCTTCCTCCTCTCAGCAGTGGAGCCTTTACTCCAAACTACCTTCTTGATAACAGACTCAATGACACCATAGGCACACATATGTGAACTGCCCATTTATCTTTACCATCCGATTTTGTAACACTCAGATCTGGTGACCAGAAGGAGCAGTCATCCCTTTCTCTTTGTTGTGCTGTTTGGGTCGGGCTGTCTCCCTGTTCATCTGGCATCCCTCCCGATTTTTTTCTATCTGATAAAATTCTGGTCTACTCCTGAAAGAGATTATAACAGTCTGTGAGGTATATGGAGTTCTCAGTGCTCTCCCTCACTCTACCCGCAGTGAACTATAACAATAAGTATGTGTTCATGTGCAGTATGTATAGAATAAAATAAGAATGATGGTGTTCACTATGTAACTCTTAATTTAAAATAAAGATTTAGTTAACTAATTGCTAGCCAAACTGGGATTCTGTGCTTGCCATTAGTTCACAAAACAATTTTATAATCAAAAGACTAACTACGAGAGCAAAAGAATGAATTTTGGAATCACCCTTTTCTCTCAATCCCTAAATGTCCATATTGTGTAACATCACGTAGAATTGAGTTCATATCTCTCTGCTTTATAATGACTTGGAGTTTTCAAAATGTCACACAGACATTTCCAAAGTTTAACACATTTCACCACCATGTCTGTGAATAAATACTCCCTGGCAACTATTGTGACCCACAACTAATCCCATTGTGACTAATCCATTACTTAAATGTTGATATTCGCTTTGCCTATTTATTTTCAATCTTTGTCTTCTTTGGAAAAGCTGGCTTTTTGGTTTAGTTTCAGTGAATGAATTTCCTAATTTTGATTCAGTGAGCTTTCCTTTTTCCAGCCAGTGTACATCACAAAACAGAGAAGAAAATTGAATTTCAACTTGTGCTGTAAGCCTAATTTATGGAGAAATGCGTTATGCATAACTTCCATCCCAGAGTACTTTTCATAATGTTCTGATGCATAAAAGCTACAAAATTCAGAATAAGTATAAATACATTATTAACATACTAACATTTTAAATGTATGTATGCATGCATAAAATTACCTTCTAAATTGCCAAGGCTGATTAAATGTCAGGTGACACATCTGTACAGTAGGGCAGCGTTGGCATTTAACAGGGCATGGACCTCAGGTTGATTCAAAACTAAGAACTTCTTTTAAGTAAATTTCTCTTTTTTATTTTTCTTTGTATTCAGATTGTTTTTCTCAGAGTGGGGTTCTGTTTTTCCAATGGCAATGATATGGATATGTGCATGAGGGTGGTGTAGCTGATACCAGCCTTGTATTCATTGTTGTTAGGACAGGCTTTAATCTTGTGATCATTGTAAGAGTTAATTTTTATGGATAAATATGATTTTTACTTTTGATTATATAATGATTATACTGAATGACTTCTTAAAGATAAAAATGGAAACATACTCACAAGTGAGGAGAGTGTGTTGAACAGATGGAAAGGATACTTTGAGAGCCTGATGAATGAAGAGAATGAGAGAGAGAAGGTTGAATGATATGGCGATAGTGAATCAGGAAGTGCAACGGATTAGCAAGGAGGAAGTAAGGACAGCTATGAAGAGGATGAAGAATGGAAAAGCCGTTGGTCCAGATGACATACCTATGGAAGTATGGATGTGTTTAGGAGAGATGGCAGTGGAGTTTTTAATCAGATTGTTTAATGGAATCTTAGAAAGTGAGAGGCTGCCTGAGGAGTGGAGAAGAAGTGTACTGGTGCCGATATTTAAGAATAAGGGGGATGTGCAGAACTGTAGTAACTACAGGGGGATGAAATTGATGAGTCACAGCATGAAGTTATGGGAAAGAGTAGTGGATGCTAGGTTAAGAAGTGAGGTGATGATTAATGAGCAGCAGTATGGTTTCATCCCAGGAAAGAGCACCATAGATGCAATGTTTGCTCTGAGGGTTATTAATGGAGAAGTATAGAGAAGGCCAGAAGGAGTTGCGTTGCATTTTTGTTGACCTGGAGAAAGCGTATGACAGGATGCCTCGAGAGGAGTTGTAGTATTGTATGAGGAAGTGGGGAGTGGCAGAGAAGTACGTAAGAGTTGTACAGGATATGTACGAGGGAAGTGTGACAGTGGTGAGGTCTGCGGTGGGAGTGACGGATGCATTCAGGTTGGATTACATCAGAGATCAGCTCTGAGCCCTTTCTTATTTGCAATGGTGATGGACAGGTTGACAGACAAGATTAGACAAGAGTCCCCTTGGACTATGATTTTTGCTGATGACATTGTGATCTGTAGCGATAGTAGGGAGCAGGTTGAGGAGACCATGGAGAGGTGGAGAAATGATCTAGAGAGGAGAGGAATGAAGGTCAGTAGGAACAAGACAGAATACATGTGTGTAAATGAGAGGGAGGTCAGTGGAATGGCGAGCATGCAAGGAGTAGAGTTGGCAAAGGTGGATGAGTTTAAATACTTGGGATCAACAGTACAGAGTAATGGGGATTGTGGAAGAGAAGTAAAGAAGAGAGTGCAGACAGGGTGGAGCGGGTGAAGAAGAGTGTCAGGAGTGATTTGTGACTGACGGATATCAGCAAGAGTGAAAGGGAAGGTCTACAGGACGGTAGTGAGACCAGGTATATTATATGGGTTGGAGATGGTGACACAAACCAGAAAGCAGGAGACAGAGCTGGAGGTGGCAGAGTTAAAGATGCTAAGATCTGCATTGGGTGTGACGAGAATGGACAGGATTAGAAATGAGGACATTAGATGGTCAGCTCAAGTTGGACGGTTGGGAGACAAAGTCAGAGAGTCGAGATTGCGTTGGTTTGGACATGTGCAGAGGAGAGATAGATAGATAGATAGATAGATAGATAGATAGATAGATAGATAGATAGATAGATAGATAGATAGATAGATAGATAGATAGATAGATAGATAGATAGATAGATAGATAGATACTTTATTAATCCCAAGAGGGAAATTCACAAACTCCAGCAGCAGCATACTAATAAAAAACAATATTAAACTAAAGAGTGATAACAGAATGCAGGTATACAGACAGACAATAACTTTTTATAATGTTAACGTTTACCCCCCCGGGTGGAATTGAAGAGTCGCATAGTGTGGGGGAGGAATGATCTCCTCAGTCTGTCAGTGGAGCAGGAAAGTGACAGCAGTCTGTCGCTGATGCTGCTCCTCTGTCTGGAGATGATCCTGTTCAGCAGATGCAGTGGATTCTCCATGATTGACAGGAGTCTGCTCAGCGCCCGTCGCTCTGCCACGGATGTCAAACTATCCAGCTCCATGCCTACAATAGAGCCTGCCTTCCTCACCAGTTTGTCCAGGCATGAGGCGTCCTTCTTCTTTATGCTGCCTCCCCAGCACACCACGGCGTAGAAGAGGGCATTCGCCACAACCATCTGATAGAACATCTGCAGCATCTTATTGCAGATGTTGAAGGACTCCATCCTGCTAAGGAAGTATAGTCGGCTCTGTCCTCTCTTGCATAGAGTATCAGTACTGGCAGTCCAGTCCAATTTATCATCCAGCTGCACTCCCAGGTATTTATAGGTCTGTACCCTCTGCACACAGTCACCTCTGATGATCACGGGGTCGGTGAGGGGCCTGGTCCTCCTAAAATCCACCACCAGCTCCTTGGTTTTGCTGGTGTTCACGTGTAGGTAGTTTGAGTCGCACTATTTAACAAAGTTCTTGATTAGGTTCCTATACTCTTCCTCCTGCCCACTCCTGATGCAGCCCACGATAGCAGTGTCATCAGCAAACTTTTGCACGTGGCAGGACTCCGAGTTGTATTGGAAGTCTGATGTATATAGGCTGAACAGGACCGGACAAAGTAGAGTCCCCTGCAGCGCACCTGTGTTGCTGACCACAATGTCAGATCTGCAGTTCCCGAGACACACATACTGAGGTCTGTCTGTAACATAGTCCACGATCCATGCCACCAGGTATGATGCTGGGTATATTGGGAGAATGGTTCTAAGGATAGAGCTGCCAGGAAAAAGGGAAAGAGGAAGGCCTAAGAGGAGGTTTATGGATGTGGTGAGAGAGGACATGCAGGTGATGGGTGTCACAGAGCAAGAAGTAGAGGACAGGAAGATATGGAAAAAGATGATCCGCTGTGGCAACCCCTAACGGGAGCAGCCGAAAGAAGAAGAAGAATATGTTTATTTAAATGAGTGGGCATCCTAGCTAACAACACAGAGTTTGAAACTGCCAGTTTATTTAGAAAAGAGTGCAGGATGAGTGAAACAGCCAAGGTTCATTTCACATTCAATTTAAAAATCACAAAACTCAATAAAAATATATATTTTGGTCAGAAGAATTTATATTCTGCAGTGCTGAATGGATTCTCTTTTGGGTGGCTCATCATTCTTGAAAGGACTGCTTCCTGTTGGCGCATTAGATGGAATTCATTTTGCGTCTTTGGTGGGTTTGCCCTTTTTATAGGTTCTCCCGCAGCTGGCTGTGAAGCTGGAATGCCAGCTCATAATGCTGGTGACTCACCGCTGATACCATCCCCAGGCTGATGCAACTTGTCAGCAGCATTACAATACTAATATTGCTTAAATGTCTGTAGAGTGTGTTTTATTGTTTCAAAGTTAATCTTTATCTCATTTATCTAATTTTTTCACCTTTATTCCAACGGCTGGGATTCAACAAGGACCCTTACCTGGCTGGAGACCAGGACAATGGAAGGACTGGTGGAGATGATCACAGATAAGTATTTTCTTCCCCAGTATGCTAGGTAGCAACCCTCTTGGGTTAGGATCCCCATACAAACACCCTCAGGGCATGCTGGCACCTGTAGGCCCATGAGGCAGCCCTGTTGGGTTCTGTGGGGGCTACCAGGGGGAGCTGAACTGATTCACAATCCCTAATTTTTGGGACTTCCTATTGACCTAGAAGTGCTCCCATCGAGCTATGCCCTAGCATCAGTCTGGCATATAAGTTGCCACTCTACCTCATCCAGGCAAGTTGGAGTCGGACAGAAGAGGACAAAGCTTGCCTGGAGGTGTGGAGAAAGAGAGAGAAGAATCGTATTACTATTGTACCTTTATTGAGATTTTTTAAAGGTATTTTTGTATAATAAGTATGTGTGTTTGCTCAGGGGACTTGTCTTTGTGCTGTTGTGTTTTGGGTTTGGGTTAGGGTTAGGGTTAGGGTTACTGATCACAATATATCGATGGCTTCTGGACACTGCCTTAATGTAGATAGAGATGAGTCCACTACGACTCCCAGGTCCTTCTCATAAGGTGTTTCTTTTCTAGTTTCAGACCTCTTATTGCTTACTCAAATTTAGCATTTAAACTTCCTTTACAATTTCGGACATTACATTTCATCTGTCACAAATCTGCCCAAGCCTGTATGCTGTACAAGTCATTCTGAAACAATTTAGCTGTAAGTAATCTCCTCTTTTTGCAGCTGAAAGAGAGAGAACATTTAAATAAATAAAAAAATACTTCATGCTTAAACCTGCTGTGCGTCTCTTTTTTACCCAAACGCATACTTCTGAATTTGATGAAACAATGACCATAGAGGAGGTCGGAGTTTGCTACCCAACAATCATCTCAAGTAATCTCTCGTTGTAATCAGAGATGCAGTACACTTGATGTAAGTGGATCAAATTTGAGAATAAACAAGTTAAACTCTGCGGCTGTTTGGCGTTTTAATGTGTTGCACTAAATCAGTGGGGCAGAAAATAGCTTCAGGCTCCTCATAAAACCGTGGTACATTGCAACTTGTATAACATCTGTCTTGTTTGATCAGCAGACATGGCCACTGCTGAGTCTGTCACTGTCAGAGCAAGCGGCCGGTCGTGTAGAGCAATTTGCACTCATTTAGAGCAGCTACTGCCATTAATTGTATTTACATATAAACATGTTGCCTTTGCTTTTCATTTTCACACTCGCTATTTCTTTCTTTTAAATATGAAAGTGCTATTTTGATTCATTCACTATTAATTTTATCTGTTCTAATCACTTTAAGTGTTGGGCTTGCTAGTGCTAGATATACAACTTTATTTCTTTAAAACTCTGTCCAAAGTATGGCCATAAGAGAACGATTGTTAGTCAGTCATTGTCCAACCTGTTATATCCTAACTACAGGGTCATGGGGGTCTGCCGGAGCCAATCCCAGCCAACACAGGGCGCAAGGCAGAAACAAACCCCTGGGCAGGGCGCACACTAGGGACAATTTAGGATTGCCAATGCACCTAACCTGCATGTCTTTGGACTGTGGGAGGAAACCCACACAGACACAGTGAGAACATGCAAACTCCACGCAAGGAGGACCCGGGAAGCAAACCCAGGTCTCCTTACTGCGAGGCAGCAGCGCTTTCAGCTGACAATCTTGACTAGGGCTTATTTTCGGAGTAGGTCTTATTTTCGGGGAAACACGGTACAAAGAGATAAAATGTACTTTAATCCTGAAGTAGGAATACACAGGTTGGGATAACAGATTGATATTTCTAATGTAACGTTCACAGTTTCGTGAAGCTTTACAGGAATGGTTCCAGTCCAGACATACAGTATCTTGATGAACTCATCAACCCATTTCCAATGTGATCAATTATTTGGGGAATACTTTGTGCGCTGCTTTTTACATTTTTTCTGGAATGGAGCCCATGCAGCCATTTAGGCTTGATGATTTATGATTGCTTTAAAGGGTCCTTCACGGTTACCATCTTCAATTGAACATGACAGATATCAAAAGCAGAAATGCTGCAATTAAGTAGCACTTGAAATCACCATTCCTCTGGAAAATGACTGTTGCTAAGGAGCAAATATTTTTTTTGCTACAATCAAATGTTATATCTTACTATCTTAATTACAAACATTTTCGATAGAACACATTGATTATTATTATTGTAAGTAGCAAATAAATCTTACTGAGTACATATTTGCCATGCAGTGTCGTTTTTATATTTGCATTTTGATGACTTGTTTGTGCATCTACAAGACATAGTACTCTGCAGTAAATTATTTTAGTATGTGTTACTGATCTCACATACTTGATGAATATGTGGTTATAACAAATGAATTAAAAAAAAAAATTAAACAAACATGCTATAGTAATTGATGGTATTACTCTTCATTGTGAAAACTGCAGTATCGTGAAAATTGTAGAAACATTAAAATAAAGCATATTAAATAAACAAACTCATTATTTCCATTCATCCTGTCTCTAAATCTGGTCACGGAGTACAGCAGCCTCTCCAGGAAAGAACAAACCCTGCACAAGGCATCAGTAATAAATACATTGTTATTATAAATTAACTTGTAAAGTGATACATAATGCGGTAATAATTTATAAAGCAAGGAAAAACAAGCCAAATATGAAAAATACTGCAAACACGATTGATTAGGTGCCAGCAGCTTCTTGGTGCAGTACAGAGGTTAGCACTGGAGCCGTACTAATTAAGGGACCCTTTTGTGAAAGACCACTTGAACCCACTGCAGTTTGTCTTGAGTGGAAGATGCAATTATTTATCTGCTGCACAAGGTAGAACAAACCTGGCAGCATTCTGATGATTATATATATATATAGTGTCACATACATGCGATTAGTAGGCAGTCAAAGAGCCTAAAGGTGAGTAAACTATTGCGAGATATGAGTTGGTCACGTGGTACATACCTGGATCTCTTCTTTCCACAGAAAGCCAGAAGAAAAATAATTGCCTCTACTTCCGGGTATAAAAATGGCCGCAACAACATCACTTCCGGTCATCCTCAATGACATCACTTCCGGCTCATCCAGATCACATTACTTCTGGCTCACCTCGATGACGTTACTTCCGGTTCCTGTTCCTAACGCCAACCATTTCCTGTTCCCATAATCCTTTTAGTATAAATCCACCATTTTCACAAAGTAAAGACTGTCAAATGTTCTTGTAATTTAAAAGACTTTGATCTCTTTTTTCATATATTGTCTTAGGGCAATATATGGGGACGGTCCCCAAACCTTTTTCTTGATTCCAGCATGGTTTTTTCAAGGGTTAAAAGCCCACAATATATATATATATATATATATATATATATATATATATGTTTCGGCCAAAACCCGAAATTGGCCAAAGTGGGAAATGTCCGGCCAAATCGGGAAATGGCCAATGTCGCTGTAAATTGACCAGCCAATGTCTGATCTTTTCCTCGATTTCGGGATTTGGCCAGCCAGTTTGCGAAATGGCATGGGGCGATTTGTTGCGCACTTAGTAGTGCAATTGCGTTGAGTGTAGCCTTGGCGGCTCATGTTCAGAAAGCGGACGCCACTTGGTTTTTTCACAATAATTAAGATCAGGTATATAAGTAGATTTCACATTTCTGTTATCATTTTAGCAATAAAATAGTGACTTAACATCAGGGACCTATTTTATTGACCTTAAGGTTAGTGTTTGGGCGAGGGGAAGGCCGTCTCAAGTGGCATCCGCTTTGCTGAACAAGACCCGCCTTTAGCAGTTTCTCGTGCAGAATGGAAAACTCACTTCTGAATCTGCATCTGAAAATTTTTAAGCATCTTCGCACCTTGAGCGGACAGTCTTACATCAGCACATCGGATTTTGACCAGGGAGTTCTCGCCACTTCGCGAAATGGCTGGCCAAAGTAGCATATATGCCGGTCATTTCTAGTACTTCGGACTTTGGCCACACCTCGCGGCCAAAATGCGAAATGGCCAGTCAATTCAGGAACTGGCTGAACTTCGGGTTTTGGCCGTACTATATATATATATAGTGAAAGATCCGCCCAGCAACAAACAGACACGGACTCCGGGTGTCCCAAAAACACGCACTGTTTATTATATCAGTGGCACACACGCTATACCACCACAAATCACAAGTTCTGCCCTCTTTTCTCTTCAGTCGCCTCCACTCCTCTCTCACAAGCTCCGTCCTCTTCCACCCGACTCCGGCTCCCCAAGTGGAGTGAAGCAGCCTCTTTGATACCACACCTGGAAGTGCTCTAGGTACTCCTTGATCAAGTTCCTGCAACACTTCAGGGTGTGGCGGAAGTGCTGTCCTCCAGGACTCTGGAATTGTCCAGGCTTTGTGTAAAGCACAAGACAATGATTATATTTTTACCAGTAATGGCGCACTGCACGATAACATGCAGTGAATACACCTGACTTGAGCATTCCTATTTTTGATCCTCTTTCTCTGTACTTTTATCATTCGTTTGCTCAGAGGTTGATGCGCCTGCTGCTTCCTGAGCAGCTCTTCTTTTCTCCACCCTAGCGGCCCGCTTCTTCTCTTCTTTCGTCGGCATCTTTTTGCGTTAAAACTGATTAAGTCAGTGTATGTGCTGCAATTACTTAGTACATTTTTCTTAAATTTTCACTTAAGCTGGCACTTCAGTCTTCAGTCTGCCTCAAGAATGATTTAAGATACGAAGAGGTCTAGGGAAAGTGATGGAGAAGGTGGTACGGATGAGAACAGCGCCAATACACATATGCCACACAGCTGCCCTGCTGGCCATTACCGAGAGGTGATTCTACAATAAAATAAAATATATATATAAAAATACTTTTTAAAAACCATGCTTATATTAAGTTAAAAAGTGTACTAAAAAGTAAAAAATAAGTCTCTCATACATCACTCTCCAAATAAAAGGTGGGAGCTTTTGCTAAGATTTTAAGAAGTGTTTTTTGAATATTGATTAATGAAAAGCGCCCACACTTTTATTTTACGAGTGATGTATGAGAGACTTATATTTTAACTTTTTAGTACATTTTTTAACTTAATATAAGCATGTTTTTTAAAAAGTATTTATATGTATATATATTATTTTCAACTTTTTAGTCTTGTGTTTATTTTAGTATAATTTTGTAATCAATATTTTAACACTTCCTTTAATATTTCTATCTGTTACTAGCGCCATCTATTGTTGAAATTCTTCATATGAAAATTTCATTTCTTAATTAACATGGATTAATCGATCAATTAGTGAAACTGATTATTGATTCATGCATTGTCATCGGAAGTGAGTAAGTGTGCAAAATTTCAAGTCATTTGGACTATAAGAAATGGGTTAAATATCGATTATAAGATTTGCACCAGACGACAAGGTGAAGTTAAAATAAGCGTGGTAATAAAATAAAAATAAAGAGAGGAATAAACTTGGAGGTCAATCATCACCCCGAAAGCAGGAAGTAGAGGTCACGTAGTATATGTGTACCAACTTTCAGGTCAGTGGGTCACACGGTTCGTGAGCTACAGGTGATTTAAAATCCTGGACAGACAAATGAACAGCATATTATATAAGAAGATATAAATATATAGTAAGAAAGGCGCTATATTGTGCCCGACCTGACACAGATTGACACGGAGGCACGGTTAAAATGAAATAAACTGTTTATTATTCTTCAGCTGGAGGGCACGTCTTCCCCGTAATCCCTCCAGCCACAACACAGTCCCAAAACAGTACAGTCACCAAGAACCTTCTTCTCTCACCACCACTCCTCCTCAGCAAGCTTTGTCCTCCACCTCCCTACTCTGGCCACTGAGTGGTGGTCGCTGGCTCCCTTTTATTGGGTACCCGAAAGTGCTCCAGGTGGATTGCTGCTCTTCGAGGTAAGGCGAAACCAGTGAACAAAAAAGGGGCCAGCAGCTCCTGTTGCAGCACCCCCTGGCGGCGCCTGCGGAACCCCACAGAGCTGCACAGAACTCCAACCCCCATGAAGCCCTGGGGGAGTCCAAGGCATTGCTGCAACTCAGGGAGGCTGCCATCTAGCGTCCAGGGGGAGATACTGGGCTTCCCACCCTTGTCCCCCTGGCAGATGTGGTGAAGGAGCCATCCGTCACTATATATATATATACTAGTCATTTAGCCCGTTATAATAATGGGCGCTAGAACAGTAGTGCATAAACATTAGTAGGAACAGTCTATATTAAATGGCAAGGGACTTTGACCTCATTCTTTTTGTTGGTCGTATTTTTCTTTCTTTCAGCCTTTCTTTTGTTGATGTTTACTTGCTGAGCTGACCGTTCTTCGTGGGCTGCCGCCGTGTATTGTGTGTCTTTAATTTTCTGTGACAGTAATACTGTCTTGTACGGCTCTATTCGATAAGGGCGCGCACAAAAAGGCGAGCTTCAAAAGGGCGACCTCAATTGAGCGCGGCGAATAAAGGCGTTCGTAGAAAATTTAGTTCAAATAGCTCTGAAATATGTGAAGAGCAACAAAGGTGCAGATCTTTATTTACGCGCGCCTCTTTGTGCGCGCCCTTATTGAAGGATACCGTCTTGTATGTCCACCGGCTTGTACGTCCGTAATATACCTTTAATTTTCTCTGGCGGTAATACAGGCGTGCGCGTCGGTAATATGCCTTTAATCTCCTCTGACAGTAATACTGGCTTGTATGTGGCTGTAATATGCGTCACTGTATTGTGTACCTTTAATTTCCTCTCGCAGTAATACTGGTTTGTATTTCCATAAAACGCCTCTAACTTTCTCTGACAGTAATATTGCGCATGCGCACTTCATCAGAAGACACCCACACACGGACACCTGGACGCACATAGGGATTTTATATATATATATATATATATATATATATATATATATATATATATATATATATATATATATATATTATTTCTCCAGTGCCTTCACTACTATTTATCCAATCCTGTTAGTGTCTGTTAGCCTTTGGTGTCCTGGATAATGGTCTCTATGGCAGGCAGACCACTGTTTGTGGGACTCAGGAGCTGGGGGAGCAACCACTGGAGCAATGAAACAACAAATTCTGATCTCCTCACCACAAAGACATTTTAGAAGGGAGAAGGTGTACAAAACAGACACATTGTGTCAAAGCAGTGAATACTGAAAATACCCGTGGCAACTCATAAATTATGAGCAATGAATTTAGAAAGGTGACGTTACAGACGGTAATGTCAAAAGGTTAAGGACGTGTCCCATTTTGCAGACAAAAGTTAAAAAATAATTAAAAAGATCACCAGAGAACTCATTAAAACAAAACATCCATTCCTATAACAACACTGTTAAAGCATAAAGTCAGTTGCCAAAGTATTTTAATGATGCATAAATGAGTTCTTTGTTTTAATTTTTAATGAAAAAAAATTAAGAAGGAATAGATTGTCTGTGTTAGACAGTGCATATAAGGGCTAATTTGTTTATTTATTTTAAATAAAGGTGACAGGTTCATAAAGCTTGGAAAATGTTGATGGAAAAAAAAAATGGGGCCATCCCTGTAACCCTGAAAAGGGATAAGCAGTAAAATAATCAATGCATATAAATAATCGATAAATCAGTTTTGATTAGCATTGACATCTTATACGTGCTGGTAACTGCAAGTAAACCGATATGAACCTACAGAAACTTTAAATCTGCAAAAAACATTCAAACCTGCAAAGTTTTCAACAAGCAATATTTAATCATTGTGCAATGTAAGACCATGATCAGAAAATCATAAATCACAGCACTTAATTAATCTACAATGGATTCAGAAAGGAGACCCCTTCACCTTCGGTACACTTTACAGTGTTGTAGATTCCATTTTAAATGGATGAATTTGTCATTTTTGTCCATCAATCTCCACTCAGTAACCCATAATGACAAAGTGAAAATATGCGTTCAGAAAGATTCGCAAGTGTATTACAAATCAAACACTGACATCTGGTTAGCACCCTGCCCAGGATTGGTTCCTGCCTTGTGCCCTGTGTTGGCTGGGATTGGCTCCAGCAGGCCCCCGTGACCCTGTGTTCGGATTCAGAGGGTTGGAAAATGGATGGATGGATGGACACTGACATCTCTCACTCCTAGAAGTACTCAGACCTTTGCTGTGGCTCTCCAGATTGTGCTCAGGCACATACCGTTTTGCTTTAATTCTCCTTGAGATGTTTCTAGAACTTGAATGGAGTCTACTTGTGGCCAACTGAACTTGATTGGACATCAATTAGAAAGGCCCACATGTGTATAGAATATATCTGTGTATAGAACAGGGGTCGCCAACTCCAGTCCTGGAGGACCACTGTAGCTGCCGGTTTTCATTCTGACCCTTTTCAGAATGAGTGACCCGTTTTTGCTGCTAATTAACGTCTTTTTTTTTTTTTTTTTTTTTTTATTTATTAATTTGATTGCAATCATTCCATACAAATAGATTAATTTATAACAAAAAAGAATTGAAGACAAATCAAACTCCAACCTTTGAGAGGGAGAGCTTAGCCAAAGGAGAATTGCTTAGGGCTTTTTAATAAGGAAACAATAAACAAAAGAAAGGAAGAAATATACTGTATATAGGTAAATAAAAAAATGGAGAAGGGAAATAAATGCGGTAATAGTTATTTCTCTTATAAAATAATATTGGTTAGATCCTGCCAGGTTTTGAAAAAAATCTGTACAGATCCTCTCATTGAGAATTTGATTTTTTCCAATTTCAAATAATATAAAACATCGGTTTCCCACTGACTTATAAGAGGAGAATTAGGATTCTTACAATTTAACAGAATAAGTCTGCATGCCAAAAGTGTAGTGAATGCAATCACAGTTTGCTTGTCCTTCTTCACTTCAAGTCCGTCTGGAAGAACACCGAACACAGCTGTTAATGGGTTAGGAGGGATTGTGACCCCAAGGCTGTCTAATTAACGTCTTTTGAACTAATTTTAATTGATTTGCTCCTGAAGACTCAGACCCTTTCATTGTTTCTTTTTCCTTAATTAGCAGCGAAACAATAATGAGATATAAAATGAGCCAAAACAACTGGTGTCCATCATACAATATCTGAAAATAAAGAAAGATGAAGGTCTCAGGAATGTTGATCTGCTCAGGTCCACAAAACATTTTAACAGTGCTCTTAGAAAAGAAATAAATCAACAATTTCGGAAATGTCTGCTTCGGAAACAAGCCACGAAAATAAAGAACTGGTTTAATTAATGACAAGAATTGTCACCTCATTAAGCAGCTGGTTGGAGTGAAATTGGTTGGAGTTTAAGGCCCTGATTTAGTTGGTCTTCTGTTGGCTCCCTCACTTCACATTTCATTTCTGTTTGGGTGCCATTTAAGGAAGGAAATGAACCAATTCTATGAATTAATGACATATTTGTCTCCCGGCTGGCCTGGGAATGCCTCAGGATTCTCCCGGAAGAGCTAGAAGAAGTGGCCGGGGAGAGGGAAGTCTGGGCATCTCTGCTCAAGCTGCTGCCCCCACGACCCGACCTCGGATAAGCGGAAGAGGATGGATGGATGGATGAACCAATTCAGAGGAACGATGAAGAAATTCAGAAGAATAAATCTTAAAAAACAAGTCAACTAAAATGAATTCACAAGAAGTTAATTAATAGCACAAACAGGGCACTCAATTAAAAAGGGTTAGAATGAAAGCCTGCAGCCACGGTGGTCCTCCAGGACCGAACTTGGCGACCCCTGGTATAGAAGGTCCTACAATTCACATGTCATGTCAGGACAAACGCCAAGCCATGAAATCCAAGGAAATCTCTGTTGAACCTCTGGGATCAAATTGTGGTGAGACATAGATCAGGGCCAAGGGGATCAAACCATTTCTAAAGCTTTGAGTGTCCCCAGGAGCACAGTGCCCTCAATTATTATGAAATGGAAGACATTTGGAACTCTTCCTAGAGTTGGCTGTCTGGCCAAAGTAAGTAACAGGGTAGAAGGGCCTTGGTCAAGGAGGTGACGAAAATCCCAATGGATCTTCTACTGAGATGGAAGAACCTATCGGAAGGATGACCATCTCTGCAACACTCCATCAATCAGGTGCTTATGGTAAAGTGGCTAGATGGCTAGAAGTGAAAGACATATGATGTTAAAAGAACTCTGTGAGACAGAACTCTAAACGCTATGCCTGTCTGATAGCGTCCTTTTGGTGGTGGCAGCATCATGTCATGCTATTGGGGTGGCAGGAACAGGGAGACTATTCAAAACTGAGGGAAGCATGAATGCAGTGAGGTTCTTGAAGAAAACCTGCCTCAAAGTACACACCACCATAGACTGGGGTGACGGGCAACCTTTCAGCCAGATGATAACTGGAAGTATACAGCAAACCAATGCAGAAGTGGCTTTAGGACAATGTCTCTGTGTGTCCTTGATTGGCTCAGTGAAAGCCTAGATTTAAACCCCACAAAAAGGATATAGCAGCACTAGAAAAAGTCCAGAGAAGAGAGACTAGGCTGATTCCAGGACTAATGGGGAGAATTATGAGGAAAGATTAAAAGAGTTGAGCCTTTACAGTTTAAGCAAAAGAAGATTAAAAGGAGATCTGACTGAAGTGTTTAACATTATGAAGGGAATTAGTCCAGCGGATCGAGACAGTAACTTTAAAATGAGTTCATCAAGAACACGGGGACACAGTTGGAAACTTGTTATGCTGGGTAAATTTCACACAAACATTAGGAAGTTTTTCTTTACGCAAAGAACGATAGACACTTGGAATAAGCGACCAAGTAGTGTGGTAGACAATAAGACTTTAGGGACTTTCAAAACTCAACTTGATGATTTTTTGGAAGAAATAAGTGGATAGGACTGGCGGGCTTTGTTGGGCTGAATGGCCTGTTCTAGTCTCGATTGTTTTAATGTTCTAATGACTGTGTGTTTGTGTGTGTGTAGACTCCTGAAGATGATAGGTTACAGATGCTTCCCATCCAATCTAACAGAGCCTAAGTGTCTCTGCCTGGAAAAATGAGATAACCTGGCCAAATCCAGCTTTTAGAGACTTAAAGACGGAATTGCTGCCTATGGAGCTTCTGTGAAGTGCTGAATTAGGGGTCTGAATACTTCCTGAGAGATTTCAGTTTTTGATTTAATAAATTTGCAGATCTTTCTGAAAACATGTTTTCACTTTTGTCATTATGGGTTAAAGAGTGTAGGTTGATGAGCAAAAATGGTAAATTTAACAAAATTAATTACGCAGAAAGGGAAAGGGTCTGAATACTTTCTGTCTCCACTGTATCCTGATTTCCTACTTTCTTGCTGCACTCCCTGACTACAATTTTGGTTTTGTGCACTGAGCTTGTTTTCTACATTCTCGATTTTCTAGCAATTGACCTCTGCCAGTTTATACTTTTCCATTTCTCCTGATTGCTTTTTCTTTGACAAGGCAGTCATTCAGTGCAGTAAGTACAGAAAGGTAGAGCAGCACAGGACTATATGGATTTTCAAACAGCCACTGCTACAGTGCAGTGTCATTAACTGCTGTGTTTCATTCTCCTTCTTTTTATTATTTCACTTTTGTTTAGTTTAACTTCTAGGGCCATTTTGTTAGCCTATTGTGTTTTTTTTATTTTATGAATTTATATTGTATTTTGGTTTGGCCTTTGTCTATTTGCTTTGATTAGTCTTCTTTTTTTCAGTTTTGTACTTCTTTAATTTCTATTAATGTTGTGTATTTTTGGATTTTTACCTCTTTTTCCATACTTTCTTTACTTCTTTTTTTAGTTCTAGATATTTTTGGAAATTTAATTCTTGTTTTCCTTCAGTTTTGAAGTTTTGTAATTTTTTTTTGTCTTTATTGGCAAAAGCATTTATGTAATTTCATTAATTAGATAGATAGGTAAAGCGTTATTTGTACCCAGGGGGAAACATGGCTTTCAAAGAGCTGGCAACCTGTGCAGTTAGTTAGTTGTTGGTTACAGCAACAGAAGACTTTATGTAGTTTAGGCAGCCACAGCTACAATGCAGTAGCATTAACCACTGTGTTTTATTCTCCTATCTTTTGTTCTTTTTTTTTTTTGTTTAGTTTATGTTTGAGGGATCTGACCATGGGTGGCGCAGTGGGTAGCGCTGCTGCCTCGCAGTTGGGAGCACCTGGGGACCCGGGTTCGCTTCCCGGGCCCTACCTGCGTGGAGTTTGCATGTTCTCCCCGTGTCTGCGTGGGTTTCCTCCGGGAGCTCCGGTTTCCACCCATAGTCCAAAGACATGCTGGTTGAGTAAGTAAGGACAGCTATGAAGATGATGAAAAATGGAAAGGCCGTCGCTCCAGATGACATACCTATGGAAGCATGGAGGTGTTTAGGAGAGACGGCAGTGGAGATTTTAACCAGATTGTTTAATGGAATCTTGGAAAGTGAGAGGATGCCTGAGGAGTGGAGAAAAAGTGTACTGGTGCCGATATTTAATAATAAGGGGGATGTGCAGGACTGTAGTAACTACAGGGGAATAAAATTGATGAGCCACAGCATGAAGCTATGGGAAAGAGTAGTGGAAGCTCGGTTAAGAAGTAAGGTGATGATTAGTGAGCAGCAGTGTGGTTTCATGCCAAGAAAGAGCACCACAGATGCAATGTTTGCTCTGAGGATGTTGATGGAGAAGTGAGGCCAGAAGGAGTTGCATTTCGTCTTTGTGGACCTGGAGAAAGCATATGACAGGGTGCCTCGAGAGGAGCTGTGGTATTGTATGAGGAAGTCGGGAGTGACAGATAAGTACGTAAGAGTTGTACAGGATATGTACGAGGGAAGTGTGACAGTGGTGAGGTCTGCGGTAGGAGTGATGGAGGTGGGATTACATCAGGGATCAGCTCTGAGCCCTTTCTTGTTTACAATGGTGATGGACAGGTTGACAGACAAGATTGGACAGAAGTCCCCGTGGATTATGACATTTGCTGATGACATTGTAATCGGTAGCGATAGTAGGGAGCAGGTTGAGGAGACCCTGGAGAGGTGGAGATCTGCTCTAGAGAGGAGAAGAATGAAGTTCAGTAAGAACAAGACAGAAAACATGTGTGTAAATGAGAGGGAGGTCAGTGGAATGGTGAGGATTCAGGGAGTAGAGTTGGATGAGTTTAAATACTTGGGATCAACAGTACAGAGTAATGGGGATTGTGAAAGAGAGGAGAAAAAGAGAGTGCAGGCAGGGTGGAATGGGTGGAGAAGAGTCTCAGGAGTGATTTGTGACAGACGGATATCAGCAACAGTGAAAGGGAAGGTCTACAGGATGGTAGTCAGACCAGCTATGTTATATGGGTTGGAGATGGTGGCACTGACCAGAAAGCAGGACACAGAGATGGAGGTAGCAGAGTTAAAGATGCTAAGATTTGAATTTGGTGTGACGAGGATGGACAGAATTAGAAATGAGGACATTAGAGGGTCAGCTTGGGTTGGACGGTTGGGAGACAAAGTCAGACAGGCGAGATTGCGTTGATTTGGACATGTACAGAGGAGAGATGCTGAGTATACTGGAAGAAGGATGTTAAGGATAGAGCTGCAAGGGAAGAAGAGAAGAGGAATGCCTAAGAGAAGGTTTATGGATGTGATGAGAGAGGACATGCAGGTGATGGGTGTAACAAAGCAAGATGACGAGGACAGAAAGATATGGAAGAAGATGATCCGCTGTGGCAACCCCTAATGGGAGCAGCCGAAAGAAGAAGAAGAATAATTAGAAGTTCAGTTTGTGTGGCCAGGTTTTTCAATGTTATTTCCTTTCCATTTGTGGTAATCCTAACAGAATACATAGACGTTAAACACATATTAGGTTTTATTGTTAAACTGTTGGCATCAAGTATTAAACACAGCAATAGCATCTTGAAAAATAAAAGAAAAACTCACAGATTCTGGAGTTTTAATTTGCATGAAATATTTTAGGTTTATGATGTGATGTCATCATTGATGTTGCAGTTGCCTCTTCCATGGTGACGTGTTTTAGTTCTCAACTTTGGCAGTTAGCTGTGCATTCATTTATTCCAGTCGACCTCAATTTAACATCTCTAGTAGCGCGGAATGTTGTTTCTAATTAAGGAATTAGTTGCCATAATCTAATGCACTATTGATGCAAAATTAGTACAGACACCCTGAATCTTAAATAACTCAGTGTTCAATGCTACAGCAGTCGCCATAGATTTTAGAGTAATTTAAACTAGACTGGCAGCTTTGTTTACCCTTACAATGTGCATTTTAATTTGGGTCTGATGGCTGGCAATAAACATCAGAGCTGTTCCCAGACTGCATTTGTCATCCTCTCTCAGCTGGAATTAGTTACAGTACAGAAAATGAAATGACAGCAAGTACATTAGATCTGAAATAAATGTCATGCATTTCTGTGGTCTTAACACTTTTAAAGCAATATTTCTCAACCTTTATGGCCCCGCGACTCAGTTTTGTCTTTTTAAATCCATTGATGATCCACTAGAAGCAGTTTTAGCGTCACCCTTTTGGTGAAACAGATGTCATCGGTAGAGCAGAGAGGGTGCCCCAAAGAAAAATGAGCGAATTTCTCCCCAGGTCCTCCTGAAAACATTGCAGCATATTGCATAATGAAGTAAATTGCTGAGGAGATCCACTCACAAACCAGCGATGCCAACCCACAACCCAGTGGGAGAGAAACACTGAATTAAACCTCCCACTGCGACTAACTCGCGATCCAATAACACAACCCACTGGCAGGATCCTGTGACCCACTGGTTAAGAAACACTGGCTTAATGAATTCCATACCATATTTTATAAAATGTGACTTTAATTGGATTATGCAGGCTTTACAGTGTTGTCATTGCGTTATTTAAATTTGGGTGGCTTGGTTGTATAGTGGTAAGTGATGTTCCCTGACCGCTGCAGAGTATTGAGTTTCAATCCCAGCGGAGTCATTGCCTGTGTGGAGTTTGGACATTTCCCCCCCTGCCTGGTTCGGTTTTCTCTCTCGATCGTTTTGATTTTCATCCTACGTCACAAAAATATTCAGTGCAGGCAAGTAACGTCTGGGTTTGGAGGATCTACTGTACTGTATGTGAGAACGTGAAGTGTTTTTGACTCGATTCCTTCTAGTTTGTAACTTGTGCTAAGTAATAATAATAATAATAATAATAATAATAATAATAATAAGTTGGGAAAGGCATGGTGGTGCAGTGGTAGCGCTGCTGCCTCGCAGTTAGGAGGCCTGGGTTCGATTCCCAGGTCCTCCCTGCGTGGAGTTTGCATGTTCTCCCCGTGTCTGCGTGGGTTTCCTCCGGGCACTCCGGTTTCCTCCCACAGTCCAAAGACATGCAGGTCAGGTGGATTGGCGATTCTAAATTGGCCCTACTGTGTGCTTGGTGTGTGGGTGTGTTTGTGTGTGTCCTGCGATGGGTTGGCACCCTGCCTGGGATTGGTTCCTGCCTTGTGCCCTGTGTTGGCTGGGATTGGCTCCAGCGTGACCCTGTGTTTGGATTCAGCAGGTTGGAGGATGGATGGATAATAAGTTGCATTTATAGAGCGCCTTTCACAAACTCAAGGTCGCTTTACATATAGAGGGGAAAAAAAATCACACAGAAGACGAAAGTTGGTTAAAGAGGAAAGTTTTGAGTTGCGATTTAAAGATGGAGAAAGTGGATCAATCTCCATCAAACTCTGGAGAGTTCCAGAGTTGAGGGGCCATAACACTGAAGGACCTGCCTGGCCAGGGTGGAGAGTCTGGTGTGTGGGGACAGTCAGGAGATGACTGCTTGAGGACCTGAGAGAGCGAAAAGGAGTGTATGAAGCTAGGAGGGCTTTGACGGTGAGAAACAGAATCCTGAATTTAATCCTTGATGGAACCGGTAACTAGTGCAGTTGGGAGAGTACAGAGGAGATGTAAGGTGAAGACTCTGGCTGCAGAGTTCTGAATATACTGTAGCTTCTGTATAGATCTTGCAGGTTGGCAGATGAAGAGGGAATTACAGTAATCAGTACGAGAGTTTGAGTATCATTAAAGGACAGAAATGGACAGAGGCGAGCAATGTGACGGAGATGATGGAATGAAATATTGGAAAGAGACCTAATGTGTAGCTAAAAGTTAAGTGATGAATCAAACAGAGCACCAAATTTTCTGACAACAGGAGCAGGTTTGACAAAAGTACCATCAATAGAAATAGAGACATTGGATGCTTTAGAAAGTAGGGAGTTTGGGGCTACCAGTGTGATGGTCAAATTTGTAACCTTGTGCTGTAACATGTTTCAAAATAGTCCTCCACGCTGATGTTATGTTTGATCTCTCTTGATAAAAAGTGACTGCGGATGTGGCTTGAGGTATGTCATGTTGTCATGCATTACATCAGATTTGCACGTGGGGAGTTTTTCAAAGATCTTGCACCAATGACTTAAGATGGCGGTTCCACCTTTCATGTCAGCTGAGTGGGGGTTACGTCCTTCAGAGTTTGGGTCATTGACGATTTTGTTGCCAGAAACATCTGCACATGTCATAGCATGATTGTCCTATCACTCATTCTTGATGTTTCAAATTTTGTTTTGGGTCTTTGCTTTAAGGAGTTGGTGCTCTTGACGCTTTTCTAGTCTAGGAAACTCAGAGTTTCTACATTTTTTTTTTTTTGGTCCTAATGTTTGAATAATTGATGATCTCAGCACATGAGTGGTGGTTTTGAAAGCTCTTAACCTTTCTGCTTGGTACTTTTTTACTTTCTTGTATATGAAATATAGAGAAAGAATAGTAATCATGAAGAAATTCGACTTCGAGATTTTGATGAATCTTGACGTTTTAGACCTCCCTGAGTCCAAAAATACCGTTTTTTAGAATTATGTCTGTGTGTGTGTGTCTGAGAGTGTGTTTGTGTAAGCACGATAACTCAAAAACGCAATGAGAAAGATGGATGAACTTTGGCATGTGGTTGTTACACCAAAATTGTAGATCTGTATTAACTTTTGGGACAAATCCATCAACTGGAAGTGGTACGTTACCTTAACACATACTCAATTTTGTTTTATTCACGCTGCTGAGTCCGATTTATTCAACTTTACGTTTATAATAATTGTTCAATATATTATTAATTTGATTTAACTTGTCGTTGATGGTTCTTTAATGTACATAATACAGGGTGGCCCACGAAAAAGTGGCCCGCCTCCTCTGAAACGACTCATCTCGTCTGCCGGCGGTTGTGTCACCTGCCTTGTTTCCTTGCTGTTGTCTGACTCCTGGGGCCTCATGTATAAACGGTGCGTACGCACAGAAATGTTGCGTACAAATGTTTCCACGCTCAAATCGCGATGTATAAAACCTAAACTTGGCGTAAAGCCACGCACATTTCCACGGTAACTCATACCTTGGCGTACGCAACTTCTCAGCTCAGTTTTGCAGACTGGCAGCACCCAGCGTCAAAGCAGTGCTACTGTTCCTGTGTGATCACCCTTCCTTTCTTAGATCCACATTCCTGACGCGGCTTTATAAATACACTGAAATTAACTGCATATTGTTTATTAGTGTAATGCATCTGATTGTAATTAACCTGCAGCAATATAATGGTCCAGGGAATAGCCATAGTATTCCAAATACCATAACTGCTTTATCGTTGTAATGCTCACTGCATCTTGTTCTTCTTTTTGCTGCTCCCGTTAAGGGTTGCCACTGCGGATCATCTTTTTCCATATTACTCTCACTGCACCACTCAGAGTATTTATATCACTGTATCTGAGTGTGAATCACAGCAGCAGCTGATCGGAAAGAGAATTATCCGGATACAGTTTCAAGTACACACTACCTCAACCACGGCAAAAAGCGTCAAAGCCTTTCCTGTACGGACCTCGCGTTTCAGAAACAGTTTCATCCCAAGAACTATAAACGCACTCAATCAGTCCATCAAGTGCTCCTTGTAGAACTGTTTCTACTTATAAGTACAATCACCTCACTGTAAACTTACACTACAGTTATAATATTGCACAACCTGCGCTACTTTATAAAGCGCGTATGATGACAATATCATTTTTAAGATGAAATGCAGCAAAATATGTTGCTTATAGTATACAGATAAAACTTTAACTTCATTTAAATAATCTGCATTGTTAATAATTAAACATGTGAGGACACAATGCCGCAGCGTATAGCTGGTTCACGGATAGCTCCTGCCTTGCGCTGTATTATTGCTGGTGCTGACGCGACACTGGAAGGATAGACGGATAGAATAATTAAACATGTACTACGAAGATATTTCAATGTTCCTTAAAAGTTTTGAAGAATCGGCGTTCTAAGCTTACAGATGGCTTAACGTCTATTACAGAGCTGATTGTGTGGCGATTGGGTATTTGGAGAAAGAAAAGTACGTTTGAAAGAGACAGTACTTCTGTAATAAATTATTTCATCGAAGGTCGCACATGGCGCAGCAAGCCTCTTGCGTGAGATATGAACAAGCACTGCGCCACCGTGTTCCCATGTTTAATAACATGCTTTCATTGCTATCATCATGAAAATGATATCACGTATACATCTCAGTATTTTAATTATTCAGAGAGCTGTAATATCTCGAATGTAATGGATTCTGTGTCCTGTCGGAGAAAGAGGAAAGAACGGAAGCACGTAGTGATTCACACACATAGAGCACATAGAAGATCAAATACAGAACAAAGCATTTAACGTGCTACTTGAGAAACTAGTAAAATAAACGATTTTAAGATGAAGTTTATGATGTTCTACTTTAATGGCAAAATAAACTACGTGATTAAAGTGGAAATTTCGAGATTAAAGTTGACATTTCGTGCTTTTTTCCCACTGTGTGCCTATTTGTTTTGTCTGTACCCTAATAAGCTTTCATATGACACTCAGACGGTGGGCTACGACTCGTCTTTTCACGGCGACTTTGATGTGTGATTTCTTTTTTATTTCGGGCACTGTGTGACTTTGTGAACTTGGATCTTTCGAGTTTCTCCGACACCCTGCCACTCGATCAACTTTCTTTTGTTGATTATACCACTGTTTAAACCAACAAATAGTACATTTTTCCTTTGCCTCCACTTGGTATTCGCTGAAATTCTTATATTTTCTCCCATGCTTTTCCCATTGTCTTTTCACAGAAGGCTATTTATATTGATTTGCATATTCAAAGAGGCGTAATTCTGGGAGGAGTTGGGGCGGGACAGAAGGCGCGTGCACGTGCGTTACTTTTCACGCTGATCGGGATTTATGTAGTGGAAGAACGTGAAAGTTTGCGTGCGCACAGATTCCTGCATCTGGATTTTTCTGTGCGTACGCACAATCCCGCTTTTGTGCTTACGCCATGTTATAGTGTGAGTTCTACGCACGGCGTTATACATGAGGCCCCTGGAAACCACTTTTGTGGTGGCAGTGTAATGAAGTGGTCAGTGGGTAGTAGTGCAGTCGAAAATAACGACATGCAGTATTAGTTGCAAGAAAGAATTGCAATAGTAGAAGTGTATGTGCGGACAGCTTCCAACAAAGAAACAAGGGAAATTTTCGCCGATCACTTTCCTCAACATAGACAGCCAGTTAAAACAAGCATCTAGAAGTTAGTGAAAGAGTGGCGCTCAACGGGTTCAGTTTGTAATGCAGTCGTCTCGGTGGAGGTGGAGGGCAGGCGGAGTGGTGACTCTGAGGCTAGGGATCTGCACTGGCAATCGGAAGGTTGTCCGGTTTGAATCCCGTAAATGCCAATAGGGACTCTGCTCTGTTGGGCCCTTGAGCAAGGCCCTTAACCCGCAATTGCTGAGCGCTTTGAGTAGTGAGAAAAGCATTATATAAATGCAAAGAATTATTATTATTAAAATAAAAAATATCTAAAATAAAAATATAATTATTATCTTGTGGCTAAATCCTCAAATATCCATCTCCATATCTGATTCTACAAGAAAGTCTAGGCGAGACCACTCCCGATTTTTTTAAAACCACGAGCATCGATTAAGTGGAAATGCCCTTGGCTGTGAGAGTTCCATTACCATAAATTCATAGTTGCCATACACAGTGACGCCACAAGCCTTTCTAGACTTTCATAGAGGACATTTTTTACAGATGTTTTTGTTCTGCCGCAAGGTCATATCTGTTATCTAAGCAACAAAGACTTGAAGAACAAACTTTTCACAGATGAAAGATGACAGAGGTTAGCATTACAGCCTTGGTGCTTCAGACATCAGGGTTTGCTTCTCAGCCCATTTGCTCCCAGTTTGCACTCATGTCCACATTGATTTTTTGAGTTTTCCATCATAAAGATGTGGAGGTTAATTTCATTAACAAATGTAAACTGGGTCATTGCGAGTGGGGCCAGTGTTTTTACGCAGTGTACCTTATGCTGTTATAGCAGGCTTTGGCTTCCCACAAATCTGTCATAGGGAAAAAAGTGGATTCCAGAAATGTATGGATATAGATTGACACATTAAAAACAGCTATTGCTTTGTTAGCAAAATACTTAGAAATGAAATGTACGCGTTACTTAAAAATGCCTGTATGACACATCCTGGAGCGAAAAACTGCAGGGCTTTGTGTTAAGGATTGCAGGTAATTAATTTCTAGAGTAATGGCATTCTGTCACATTTACACTTTCTCAGCTAATAGAAGACATTCAGCATAAGCAGATTAGACGGCAGGGATAATCTGTCATGCATTATGTTTTGACTGTCCACAACCACATGCATGCACTGCGGCACAATTTAATTAAATGAACTTTACACTTCTCTATTCACATTTTTAGCAATGAGGGAATAAATCCAGAGACGACTGTTGTATTAAGTCATCTGGTTTTGGCAAAAAAGTGAAACTTTTTGCATAAAATTGATAGCAGCATCCTCATAGATAAGCAAGGGATTTAAAAAGTTCTTTATTTAGGTAAGCTTAGGTTACTGAGACTGGAGAGAATAGAATTTTCAGCACAGTATGCTGTTAAGTTACATTGGAAATAAAAGTATGGAAATCACCGTATTTATGTATAAATATGTCCCATTATATTGTCTGACCATCATCAATAGTTATAATAACAGACACATATAATCTATTTTAACTAATAACCCATAAATTATTGCATTTTTCTTGTACACATAGAAAATATCTAACCTTCACAGGTGTAGGTGGGAAAAAGTAGGTGAACCTCTAGGCTGATGACTTCAACAAAAGCTGATTGGTGTCAGAAGTTCAACTAATGAAATGAGACTGGAGGTGTGGCTTATGGCTACTTTAACCAATAAAAGAAAGACTCAGACATCGTCAGTTAGCTATTCACAAGAAGATATGAGTCATGACTTGCAAAAAAAAGGAGGTCTCAGAAGATCTCCAGCCAAGAACTGTTGATTTGCATAAATCTGGAAAGTAATTTCAAAGAGTTTAGACATTCATCAATCCACAGTTAAAATGTGCATAAGAAAGTTTACTAGTGTGGGTACTCTGCGTAGGAGTGCAGGCCCAGCCAAGACGACTATAACAACACAACGCGGAATGTTCAGTGAGGTGAAAAAAACAACATTTATTTCAAAAGCAAGTGATGTAGCTCAACGCACTTTACAAGATGAAGAAAGAAAAACAGAAAAATATAAAAATAAGATTAGGCAATACTGCAGTGGGTGGCGCCCTACCCAGGATTTGTTTCCTGCCTTGCGCCCTGTGTTGGCTGGGATTGGCTCCAGCAGACCCCTGTGACCCTGTAGTTAGGATATAGCGGGTTGGAAAATGGATAGATGGATGGATGGATTAGGCAATACTAATTAACAAAGGATAAAGTAAGGCCAACCTGGATAATAGGCTACCAGGTGGCTGTTTGTCTCTGCTCGGACATAGTCTGGCATGGTTCATGGATGGAATGGCCTTATCCATGAATGGAGCAGCCAAGTGATGGAGAATCAGATGGCCAGGAGGACAGAAAAAGCAAAACAAAAAACTCCAGAGGGCAAAAAAAAACAAAATCTGCAGGGGTTCCGAGGCCACAAGACTATCCAGCCACCCTAACATCAATTATCTCAATCAGTCCTCATTTTCAGTCTTCAAGTGGAAGAATTAGATGATGATGGTCATGTGGACCTCTGGCCTTCAATCCATCAATGTAGGGACTGCATGGTGCTTTGAGGGGCTTAACTTGGAGAAGGACAAACAAACTGAGGCAGGGCCTGTTAAAGCCCATTGCAGCACTTCTTGTGTGATTTTGGGCTACACAAAAATAAATTGTATTGTATTGTGTTTTGAATAATTGTACCATATTTCAGGTCAATACATCAAACGGTTTGCGAGCTACAGGTGATTTAAAATCCTGGACAGACAAATGGACGGCCACGGTAGCGTATTATATAAGCGGATGGTCTGAAAACACCCCAGAATGGCTAAAAAGCAAGAAAAATAAAAAGAAAGAAAACCTTTGACCTGGCTGTCACAGTCACAGTGAGCTGCTATTCAGTAAAGTTGCCGTTGGTATTAAGGACCCCCTCACGTTTCTTAACACAATTTTATTGAATAATTCATTGACTGGAAGTCCTCACTGTTGGTATGTGAGAAAGAAAAACTTTATTAACTGTAATAATTATAAGTATTTAACTCACAATACCAAGGACTGTATTTTGTATTAATCATGCTACAGAGAGCTATATGATTTATTACTTTTATATGGTTTGTTCCTTATTTATGCAGCAAAAGAATTAAGCTTGTGCACAGAATTAAGGGACTAACTTGCATGCCTATATAAGAAACTGCTGACCTCTTGATAATAACAGAACACCCTGTGATATTACGAAATCAGCTGTGACCGGTTTCTGAACTCTTGCTTAAACTATTTTGGGCATATTGCTAAAGACTTGGGTATGTAGCTAATTCCTCCCAAAGATATTGCATACCTAAGCAAAATAAGGTATTGATCACTAAAGCTTGCTATGATAAGTTCTGCTTCGAACATGTAAACAGGTGTAGTATAAAAGAGGGAACCTCCCTGTAATGTGAGGCTGACTACACCAGCTGCTGTAGCCTCCTACTCACCAAGAATGAAAAAGCTTCTTTTAATCTAAACGTCTCCTGTCATTCCTGACCCTCAGCGTCCACATGTGTCACAGACAGAGGATGTACAGCTTTGCTCATAATGGCAATCAGTTTTGTTTGAATTCTCTCCATTGCTATGACCTCCAGGGGGTCCAGAGTGCGTCCAATACCCTGAGCCTGCCCTTTTAATCAGCTTATTGATTTGGGTCCCCCCTCCCCGAAATGAAGTTACCAGCCCAGCATACCATAGCATAGAAAATCAGACGGGACATATCAGAGTTCCATCCATCCATTTTCCAACCCGCTGAATCCGAACACAGGGTCACGGGGGTCTGCTGGAGCCAATCCCAGCCAATACAGGGCACAAGGCAGGAACCAATCCTGGGCAGGGTGCCAACCCACCGCAGGACATACCAGAGTTCTTAATGCAATATAAGAGAACTAATGAAATACTGAGATAAAGCAAAAGGCATACGTGACTCGCTGACTGTGAAAGTGGCTTACAGGGACCCAACAGTGCCAAAAATAAATAAAAAAAAGAAATTATGTGTGCTGTCTCAGTCACAACGCTTCTGGAAAAGTCTTCAATATTTATATTATGTGACAGCATTTTTCCCTGAGAAGCCTGGGATCGTTTTAGAAAAAAAACAGATTTATGTACTGTATACAGTTTGGATTTAAATAAATCATAAATTCAATTTTCCTAACAATACTAATTTAATGCCTATGTCAGCAGCACAAATATGCATATATATATATATTAAAGTAATCACTCAGCAAAAAGTGTACACTTAATGAAGCCAGAGGCGGCCCCTGCCATGCTGAAGGTGCTGGCTTGGCATTCAAGGAAACTGTACATCAGAAGCTGTTTCTAGCCATGAAGGATTCATTTGAAGACCAAGAAATGAAAAACTGCCAGAAGAAAACAAAACTTTTGCTAGAAGTTTTTTTTTTTCTTTTTTTTTTAAATTTGCATCTTATTCGTTTTTTTAAATGGAGGTGCAGGTTTCCATTCGCATGTTTGTCTTAATATCCATCTGAAAAGAGTGAAAGATACTGAAGCAGAAAATAAAGTAATGAAATGAAAACTTGGGGCTGTAAGACATGAAAATCATTTCCGACACAGAGATGATATCAAAATATGTTATGTTTTAGCTTAGGTTTATATTCTTTTTTTTAGTTATTTTTCCATCATTTTTCAGAATGAACCTATTTGTGTTCAATTCTATTAATATTGTTCCATTTATTTGTCATTTAGTTTTTACATTTCATGCCTTACTATTTTTATTTTGTTAAGAATTGCTTATGAACTGTTTTTTTTAATGTCTTTATGCTCCCTTTGTTTCAAGGGGGGGGACTCCCCGAAGAGGTGGGGCCACCCCTTGAACCACAACTAGGCACCCCCTCCCACACCCCCTTAAAAAGGAAGGCTGGCAATTAGAGGCTCTGGCAGTTCATTCTGTTGTGCATGCAGCACCCAAAATGCCCCAAGTGGTGTCAAGCCTCTAAAACATTCCCACAAAGCCACCCTGAATCTAAGCTAGCCTGACCAGAAAAGGTTCACTCCTTTGTAGCCCGTGTGGCTACTAAATGGGCTGGATTTGGCATACGCTGGGCCGAAGAGACTTTGGTTTCAAAAGTATAAAAATGCATAAGCAAAGTTTGGGAAATATGATCAAAATGCATTTGCACATACAGCCAAAATTATGTAGCATGTTATTTAAGTAGGCAATACGTCAATACATGCAAATCTCAGAATTACACTCACTAAATGAAATTTACACAGAATATTGCAGTGACAGATCTTGTGGAAACTGCAGGGTGATATTTGAATCCAAGATGTTAAGGTAGGATGAAAGATCACGATGAGTCGTATTGTGTCGAGGATTTTGACAGCCTGAGGGTTAAAACCTATCACATAACCCGACAGATCTGGCTCTTATGCTGCAGTATCTTTGTCCAGATGGCAAAAGAATGAAGAATCCATGAGAGGATTGGGAAGCATCCTGCACAATGTTGGAGAACATGTCTTCCATATAAGAGGTAACCCCGATAATATCCTCAGAGGACCTTACCATTCTCTTCAATTTCTTATGGTGAGTGAGACATGCTACATTTACCCTACCAGAACATAATGCCGCTGGTTCAGAACATTCTTGATGGTGCCTCTGTAAAATGTGGTGAGAATGGGAGATGGTGGGCTCACTCGCTTCAGTCTTGAGGACAGACCAGATCCTCTGATTCTCTGTATCTCAGCTGCTCTATTCATAGAGAAGGCCATTCCATCTAAGGGCCATGTCAGACTACGTCTGAGCAGAGAACAAATCAATATAATAAGACAGACAGCTTTCTGGTAGCCTATTATCCAGGTTGTATTAATATTATTTTGCCAATATTCACAGTTGCACTCTGCTCTGACAGCCTGGGGGATAAAACCTATCACATAACCTGGCAGATCTGACTCTTATGCTGCAGTATCTGTGTCCAGATGGCAAAAGAATGAAGAATCAATGAGAGGGCTGGGAAGGGTCCTGCACAATGCAGCAGGCCTTGAGGACACAGCGTTTGGCGAACATCTTCCAGTGAAGGAAGAGCTAACCCCAATAATATCCTCAGAGGACCTTACCGTTCTCTTCAATCTCTTATGATGAGTGAGACATGCTACATTTACCCTACCAGAACATAATGCCGCTGGTAAGAACATTCTCGTTGGTGCCTCTGTAAAATGTGGCGAGAATGGGAGATGGTGGGCTTCCTCGCTTCAGTCCTGAGAAGAGGCCATCTGATTCTCCGTCACTCGGCTGCTCCATTCATGGATAAGGCCATTCCATCCATGGATCATGCCAGACTATGTCCGAGCAGAGACAAACAGCCACCTGGTAGCCTATTATCCAGGTTGTATTAATATTATTTTTCCAACATTCACAGTTGAACTCTGCTCTGACAGCCTGGGGGATAAAACCTATCACATAACCTGGCAGATCTGGCTCTTATGCTTCAGTATCTGTGTCCAGATGGCAAAAGAATGAAGAATCAATGAGAGGGTCGGGAAACGTCCTTCACAATGCAGCAGGCCTTGAGGACACAGCGTTTGGAGAACATCTTCCAGAGAACGAAGAGGTAACCCCAATAATATCCTCAGAGGACCTTACCATTCTCTTCAGTCTCTTATGGTGAGTGAGACATGCTACATTTACCCTACCAGAATATAATGAAGCTGGTCAGAACATTCTCGATGGTGCCTCTGTAAAATGTGGTGAGAATGGGAGATGGTAGGCTCACTCGCTTCAGTCCTGAGGACAGGCCATCTGATTCTCTGTATCTCAGCTGCTCCATTCATGGAGAAGGCCATTCCATCTAAGGGCCATGCCAGACTATGTCTGAGCAGAAAACAAATCAATATAATAAGACAGACAGACACCTGGTAGCCTATTATCCAGGTTGTAATAATATTATTTTGCCAACATTCACAGTTGCATTCTGCTCTGACAGCCTTGGGGATAAAATCTATCACAAAACCTGGCAGATATGGCTCTTATGCTGCAGTATCTGTGTCCAGATGGCAAAAGAATGAAGAATCAATGAGAGGGTCGGGATGCGTCCTGCAGAATGCAGCAGGCCTTGAGGACACAGCGTTTGGAGAACATCTTCCAGAGAAGGAAGAGGTAACCCCAATAATATCCTCAGACGACCTTACCATTCTCTTCAGTCTCTTATGGTGAGTGAGACATGCTACATTTACCCTACAAGAATATAATGAAGCTGGTCAGAACATTCTCGTTGGTGCCTCTGTAAAATGTGGCGAGAATGGGAGATGGTGGGCTCACTCGCTTCAGTCCTGAGAAGAGGCCATCTGATTCTCTGTCTCTTGGCTGCTCCATTCATGCATAAGGTCATTCCATCCATGGGCCATGCCAGACTATGTCTGAGCAGAGACAAACAGCTAACTGGTAGCCTATTATCCAGGTTGTATTGATATTGTTTTGTCAACACTCACAGTTGAACTCTGTTCATATTTTGGGCTTTTATATATAATACATGAATAAATGTGTAACTGTCTCTCCTGCTTGTTCTGGTGCTTTGTCTAATTTCCTGAAGTTATAGATGTAAAAGAAAGGGGAAGTATTGAACTACAATAGCAGTCAATGCTGACGATGTGGTAAGAGCACTCTAAAAAGAGAAAAAGGGCTCTTTTTGATTTAAGGTAATTTTAGTAGTTGTAATGAACTATATTAATATGTTTGTTCACCTAACGTAATTTTTAACCTTACTTCAAATTGAAAAACCTTGCTGTCGTTTAATGTAACTTCTTCTATTTAGTCTAAAGCAAAAAATCGCTTTGGAGACCTTGCCGGCTCTGACCCCTGTGATGTCACGTCCGGGCTCGCACCAATGGCAGAAGACCTACATGAGCCCAACCCCTTTGACTTCACTTCCTGTCTCCCCCTTTAAAAGCCTCCACCTTTTCCCTATTCCCTCAGTTCTGTTTGGACTCGGTTTTGTGCACATCAGTGCTGTGTTATTTTGAAAAGCAACTTTGCAGCCAGGAAACCAAATTATATGGGTGGCTGCCCCATATTTAAAGGCACTGTACAAAATGTAGCACTAATTTTAAAATAAATTTGCTTCCATTGTTTAAAGCAAAACATTGTTGTGGTTTGTTTTATTAAAAACAATTTCACCCTAACAAACAGTGAATTCAACACCATATAAAGAACATATTTAGTTGAGTCCAATTAAGAATTTAAGTTGGCATTACAGTGAATACAATAATGGACAAAATTTTAATTTGAGTTCATCCATCCATTATCCAACCCGCTATATCCTAACTACAGGGTGACGGGGGTCTGCTGGAGCCAATCCCAGCCAACACAGGGCGCAAGGCAGGAAACAAACCCCGTGCAGGGTGCCAGCCCACCGCAGTTAATTTGAGTTTTTAAAGAAATTTGGTTTGAGCTAAATACATTTTTTTGCTTTTATTCAAGTTTTTGAAAAAGTTAAAAAAACTCAAATAAATTAAGTTTACTCAAATACTTTTTAAAATTCGAAAGAAATTAATTAAATTGCTTGTTACCTTGTGAAGTAATTTATTTAGGTTGACCCAACAAAACATTTTTTACAGTGAGTACGGTCATCCCTCACCTATCGCGGGGGTTACGTTCCAGAGCCCACCGCGATAGGTGAAAATCCGCGAAGTAGCGACCTATATTTATTTTATTATTTATACATATTTTAAGGCTTTATAAACCCTTCCCACACTCTTATAAACCTTTCTCACTCTCTTGTTAACCTTTCCCACGCTCTTATAAACACTTCCTATGCTCTTAAACACTTTCTACATTCTTAAACACCGCAGACCAACACTGCACACTGCACGCAGCGATCAGACGCCAATGTGTCTGCACTCGCTTTGTGAAGGGGGGCAGATGAACTCACGCTGAGCAGAAATGGACTTTGTGCTGCTTCTGCCAAAATGCCTGCTTGTTGCTCTGCGCGTTCGGAAGGAGGAGGAGTGTGTGTGTGGGTGTTCTTAGGGCTGAACATACGTTTGCTCAAACCCCCCCTCCTCGGAGGCGCAGTACGCTCCTGCCACTTCGCATTGTCAAGGGGGTTGGGGAGCTGAATGAACGCTAAGGAGAAGTGGACTTTGTGCTGGCTTTGTGCTGCTTGTCGCTCTGCGTGTCAATAATTTAAAAGCCTGTACATCACCAATTTTCCTGTCTCACTGTCTTGTCTTGTGTGAAGTTAAAATGTTTTATAATAGTGAGATGTTACTCATATCCTTAGCCCGACATCCACATATCATATGTGTTAACAAAGTGTGTTTTATAAGTTTACATGTGTTTAAAGCATGTGGGATGGGTATTTTAAGGCTTAAACTATAAAAATGTTTATTTATATGGTCTTTCAATATCGTGGATTTTCTCCTGTTGCTGATGGGTCTGGAACATAACTTCCGCGATAGGCGGGCAATCACTTGTATTTAAAAAGCCGCGAAGTCGTGAATCCGCGAAAAGTGAACCGCGAAGTAGCGAGGGATTACTGTATAGGATTTGGGGCATTCTGTTATGGTCTACGTAATAAACAATCTACAATACAGTACAATACAAGACAATACAATACAATAAATTTTTGTATAGCCCAAAATCACACAAGGAGTGCCTCAATGGGCTTTAACAGGCCCTGCCTTTTGACATCCCCCCAGCCTTGACTCTCTAAGAAGCAAGGAAAAACTCCCAAAAAAATGGAAGAAATCTTGGGAAAGGCAGTTCAAAGAAAGACCCCTTTCCAGGTAAGCTGGATGTACAGTGGGTGTCAAATATAAAGGGGGTCAATACAACACAGAACAGAACACAAGAAAGCCTCAATACAATATAATAGTGCAATAGAAATATTACAAGTAGATGATATAACATAATAAGATTTGGATTTGTTCAGAGTACTGGAGACCTCGGCCATCAAGCTGCCTCCCCCTATTGGCCATTCCACAGCTGAGTCAGTGCTGGGCCGATGAAAGGATCCTTCTACCCAATGATTCCTGCGATCCTCCATCAGAGATGACTTTTCCTTTCCCAAAGATATGCAGGTTACATCAATTAGTAGTTCTGGTAATATTCTCTGCTGACCTCACAATTCTCTGCAATCTCAAGCGGTGGGACATGCTGCATTTGCCGTACCAGAGCGTAATGCAGCTGCTCAGAACATTCTCGATGGCGCCTCAGTAAAACGTGGAGAAAATGGGAGGCGGTGTCTCTGTCTCAGAGTGTAGGTGTTAATCTGAGTGATCCGACAGCCATGAACTGGGGGGGGGTGTTGAGTGTGTTATGTATTAGATTTTATACAAACCAACCACAAACTGTTGCAAATGATTTCCAAAAAATTAGCAAAACTGTAGAAAAGAACTTAATTGAATAATGCAACTGATCGAATGGAAATACAAAGTATTAACAAAACAGACGCAAAGAAGGCAAGAATATGTGTTCTTTGTCAGAGCTGGGATGCTATTAAAGGATAATCTTCAGGTCTCATCTATAAATGAATAAAGGCGGGAAGGAAAGCAATAGATTAAGGAAAAAAGAAAAGAAACTTCCGACAATTTAATGTGATTTGTAGCTTTGCAGTGGGACTGAAAATCAAGAGTGTTATGCACAGTACCGAGCATAATCAAATTGTGCTAAAATGGATAAAGTAATAATATCTAGGCAAACTGTAAGCCAGTGTCAGCAAATGATTCATGATGTCCAAAGATGACTCAGAAAAACACATTTTTTGAAATGTGATTGTGAACTCAAATGATTTGAGTCGCTGCAAATCAATTTTTTTGATCAAAACGGCTGCTTTATTCTCAGTGGGGCAGATACACAAGGAGCCGCTTAGGGGTGACATCTTGGTAAGAATTTGGGAATGGATGGCCCTGATTCCAGAAGTGATTTCCAAGCTTAACTAGCAGCGACTCTGGCAATACCTGGCTGCTTTCTTAGCTTGTCATCTTTTATAATAGGAACTTTATTTATTCATCTCTTTATAATTGCAGGAGTTATATGTGTGTAGATTTCACATTGCTCTTTATTTGGCAAAACTCCTCATTCACCTATCTGCAGTTCAGCGTGTGTGGAGTTTGCACATTTTCCATGTGTTGGCGTGGGTTTTTTTTCTGGGCACACCTTAAAGACTTGCCCATTATGTTAGCTGGCAGCTTCCAGACTCCCTCTTCACATATGGGAGTCTCTAGAACCCAACACCATCGATAGTTATAACCAAGATGAGCTGACAAATGAGGACAAATCTCAGATGAAGCCAGAGGATGATGGAAAGTGCTCAGGTGCTTTTATTAAAATCAGTCAAAACAAGAAAAAAAAAGTGTCCACAGTGCAGTATTCTAAAAATAAACAGTACATAATTCTCTCTATTATATAAAAAAATCTTGTGCCAAGAGATTTAATCATGCCCGGGGCCGGAAAAAAAAGACAAAGAGTAAATGACAAAGTTACGGAAGCGTATTAGGGCCACGGTGACAAAAAAAAAAACTAAATATCGAGAATAAAGTCGACATGTTGACTTTATTCTCGACATTTCCACTTTATTCTCGCTGTTTATGACGAGAATAAAGTCGACAAGTTCACTTTATTCTCGACATTTCCACTTTATTCTCGCCGTTTATGTTGAGATTAAAGTCGACATGTTGACTTTATTCTCAACATTTCCACTTTATTCTCGCCGTTTATGTTGAGATTAAAGTCGACATGTTGACTTTATTCTCGACATTTCCACTTTAATCTCGACGTTTATGACGAGAATAAAGTCGACATGTTCACTTTATTCTCGACATTTCCACTTTATTCTCACCGTTTATAATGAGAATAAAGTCGACATGTTGATTTTATTCTTGACATTTCCACTTTATTCTCTCCGTTTATGTCGAGATTAAAGTCGACATGTTGATTTTATTCTTGACATTTCCACTTTATTCTCTCCATTTATGTCGAGATTAAAGTCGACATGTTGATTTTATTCTTGACATTTCCACTTTATTCTCTCCGTTTATGTCGAGATTAAAGTCGACATGTTGATTTTATTCTTGACATTTCCAGTTTATTCTCGCTGTTTATGTCAAGATTAAAGTCGACATGTTGACTTTATTCTGGACATTTCCACTTTAATCTCGACATTTATGACATCGCTTTCTGAGCCCGAATCACACTTGGGGTTGACGCCAAGGAGGTTAAACAAAATAAAACGTTTATAAATTGTTACACATACACAAGTAAAAACTGACTACCACATGGTAGAAACGTCCACTGAAAACCTGAGAGATGGATGGAAACTTACAAAAATTCTTGATGAGTTCCTGTCGCTGGTTTCTAAAGCATGTGGCAGCCCCAACACAGTCGTCAATATTTCTGTTGTATAAGTCGACTGCAAAGCCTACATAGCAAGAAAAATTCAAGTATAACAGACTGTGGCAAATTCAATTAACCATCTATCATTACTCCTCATTGCTTCTTACACATGGGTAAAAGGAACATCAGTTATAAGTACAAGATGGGAGACACTGTCAAAGCAACCTCTGAAAAGAATTTAAGGGTTTAGGTTGACGCAATATTTTCATTGACTAAGCAATGAACAGAAGCAATTAAAAAGGCAAATAAAATGTTAGGTTATATCATAAAAGCTGTTCATTTTAAGACAAGGGACGTTATGCTGAAACTATTGTGGAAACCAGGGGCGCTCCAGCTGCCCCAACCCCAACACAGACAGGCAGAGACGAGATTTCCCACACAACACGTTTATTTACAAAAGGGAATGCATGTCTCCCTCGCTCCCCTCAATAGCACGGTACACAGAGCACCTTCTGTTATCATCGTCTTCATCTTCTTCTTGCCTCCATTCTTCCACCCGACTCTGGCTCTCTGGAGTGAGTGAAGCAGCTCCTTGTAAGTAGGCCCTGGGAGTGTTCCAGGTGGCCCATCAGCATTATCTGGAAGCACTTTCAGGTTTGGTGAAAGCCCAAAGTAGGGCTCCACAGCATAGTGGCCCACATGGAATCGAACAGGGATGTTCCAAACTCCAACTCCCAGGTATCCATGGTGCCACAACCACCCAGGAGGGCTGTCCTCTCCCCTGGTCCTTCCATCCAGCTAGCATCCTGGCCGCTCTTCACACTATATAATGCCCTGGTGAGACCTCATCTGGAATACTGTCTGCAGTTCTCGTCACCACAGTACAAGAAAGACATAATAGCACTTGAAGCTGTGCAAAGGAGAGCAAGCAAGTGCATCATGGGACTTAAGGACATGTCCTACTGTGACAGACTCAGAGAACTAAACCTGTTTAATCTCGAGCAGAAGAGACTGCATGGGGGCCTAATCCAGGTATTTAACATCCTCAAATGCATTCAAAAAGTAGATAGATAGATAGATAGATAGATAGATAGATAGATAGATAGATAGATAGATAGATAGATAGATAGATAGATAGATAGATAGATAGATAGATAGATAGATAGATAGATAGATAGATAGATAGATAGATAGATAGATAGATAGATAGATAGATAGATAGATACTTTATTAATCCCAAGGGGAAATTCACAAAACATAACATTCTATGCTCACGACCCATAGCCCTGCAGGAAACTGGGGGATCTGGGGGAGAAACCATCTTGAAAATATTCTCTCCCCAGGTCCTTCCGTAATCAGGGTGTCCCCGGCTGTCTGCCACACACTTTATAATTCAAATGCAACCGAACCGAATTCATGCTAATTGCCATTAAGAAAGTGAATCACTCTTAGTGATGATCTTATCATACCTTCTTCTTCTTTGAGGAATCTTGGTGTCATTTTTTTGATTCCTCTCTTTACTTATTCGCATTACTTGCCCCTCCGTAACATATCCCATGTTCGCTCATTTCCTCTCATCTCCCGTATTGCAGTGCTTTTATTACATCCCACCTCGGGTACTGTATACATAATAGCAGGTGCCCCTTCTAATCTTTTATCCCAACTCCAGTTGGTTCAAAACCGTTTGCCTCAAAGGTCCTTACACAGACCAGCAATAGTGCTCCGCCATCACTGGCTCCCTGTGTCTTATAGCACTGAATATAAAACTCTATTACTAACCTATAAAGTCTTAAACTGCCATTCACCGGACTACACCCGTAACCTCCTCCATCGCTGGGCTCTTGTCCACCCACTAAGGTCCACTCATTCTCGCAATCTCCTTGTGACCCAAACTAAGCCTGGGTGACACAGCTCCAGACTTGCAGAGTATATCCGTACTAACCTCTACTCTCTCTTTTGTTTCTTTTTCTGGTTCCTTTGTGGTGGCGTCTTGCGCCACCACCATCTACTGAAAGCACCGTGATGTTCCAACATTGATGGATTAAAAGCCAGAGGTCTGCATGACCATCATCATCAAGTCCTTCTGTGAGAACCTTAAATACAAATCTATCTATCTATCTATCTATCTATCTATCTATCTACCTATCTATCTATCTATCTATCTATCATCTATCTATCTATCTATCTATCTATCTATCTATCTATCTATCTATCTATCTATCTATCTATCTATCTATCTATCTATCTATCTATCTATCTATCTATCTATCTATCTATCTATCTATCTATTATATAGTGCCTTTCACATCTATCTATCTATCTATTTATGATATAGTGCCTTACATGCCTATCTGTCTGTCTGTCTGTCTATCTATCTATCTATCTATCTATCTATCTATCTATCTATCTATCTATCTATCTATCTATCTATCTATCTATCTATCTATCTATTATATAGTGCCTTTCACATCTATCTATCTATCTATTTATGATATAGTGCCTTACATGCCTATCTATCTATCTATCTATCTATCTATCTATCTATCTATCTATCTATCTATCTATCTATCTATCTATCTATCTATCTATCTATCTATCTATCTATCTATCTATCTATTATATAGTGCCTTTCACATCTATCTATCTATCTATCTATTTATGATATAGTGCCTTACATGCCTATCTATCTATCTATCTATCTATCTATCTATCTATCTATCTATCTATCTATCTATCTATCTATCTATCTATCTATCTATCTATCTATCTATCTATCTATCTATCTAATGGATGCAGTGGATTCTCCATGATTGACAGGAGTCTGCTCAGCGCCCGTCGCTCTGCCATGGATGTCAAACTGTCCAGCTCCATGCCAAGTAGAACCAGCAACATTCTTTCAGTTTTAGGGTGTATCACATACTCTTGGACAGGTGAAGTGCATTTGAAACTGAAGCCAAGAAGGACTTCTTTACACAAGAGGTTGTGGGATTCTGAAATTAACTACTGAGACATGAAGTTGAAGCAGAAACCTTGACAGCCTTTAAAAAAATCTGGTTGAGATATCGGGGCAGCTTAGCTATTAGCGAAACAAGCTGGATTGATGGACTGAATGGACTTCTCTCATTTGTTAAATTTCCTATGTTCTTTTTGTTGGGGTCAGGATTTTCCATTCAAAATACAAGCAACTAGGATTTTTTTATTTAAATTGACCATACTCATTCAGGTTGACGTGTGAAATCAGCAGCAAAGGACAAAAATATTTACTTTCAGTTTAGTTTCTTATCCGGTTTGCATTTGCATGTTTGTTTGTTTGCTTTATTAAAAAAAACAATGAACTCTACACTATGTTAGTATTCAAGTGACTCACAAAATCCCACATACAGTGATGAATTTTATATAGAAAAGCATCATCTGCAGATAAAAAAGTAATCAGTCCAAAAGCAACCCACCATCATCAGGTGTTTCATTATTCCTCGTATTTACTGAGGGCATCTGCTTTGAAAATAACGCTTCCTTTCTTTTCACTACTGCACCGAAATAAAATAAATAAGCCATCTGTGACATTGTTTACCTTGTTAAGCTGAAATCTCATTCTTTATTAGTATGAATCCATCTCAGGGCAGCTGCAGGAAACGAAAATCAAGGAAAAAGAGACCCTTTTTGCCTCTGCTGACCTCTTCAAGATATTGCATAATGTAGCAGGTCAAGACGAAGCAGCCAAGGCAGGGTGGTCTTGTGACTGGAAGGACAAATGTAGAATTAACCTTAACAGGAGGCCGGGTGTTCATTTTGCAATGTGCAATTCATTTGAGGGTGGATCTGTTGTCCTAGGGTCTCTATTCTTCCTAAAACCAAGTGGACAGAATTCAAAGATAGGGGGCCCCAAGCTTGAAAGATTGTTGGGGGAACCATTGAAACATTAATACGTTAAGGACAAACGCTTAGGAGTAGCTTAAACTTGAATAGCCATGGCACAAAAACAGCAAGAAATGAGAGGGAATGCAAAACATTAGAACACTCTAGACGAGAACAGGCCATCCACTTCATTCTTCTGAAATAACATCAATTCGAGCTTCGAAAGTCACTAAAGTCTTACTGTCTACCACACTACTTGGTTGCTTTGGAAATATCTCTGTGCTTTGCTCCATTTGATCTTTCCTCCTTGCGCAGCGGTGGAATGGTGTTGCACAGAAAAGGTTTATAAAATGAATGAACGAGGAGTACTTGATTTCTACCAGACAAGGTGCTCATCTTGCTTTTATCAGACCGGAGAATCTTGTTTCTCACAGTCTGAGAGTCTTTTAGGTGCCTTTTTGCTAACTCTAATTGGACTTCCACATGTCTTTTACTGAGCAGGGACTTCTGTCTTTCCACTCTGTGAAGATTGTTATGATGATAGTTGTCCTTTTGGAAGTTTCTCCCATCTCAACACAGGTTCTCCGGAAGCTCAGCCAAGGGGATCATCTGGTTGTCAGGCACTTCTCTTACTATGGCCATCATCCCATGATTGGTCAGTTTGGCTGGGTGGCCAGCTTTAGGAAGCCCATCTAGTCTCCCAGTACCTGCTGCTGAAAAACAATCCCACAGCATGATGCTGCCACCACCATGCTTCAAAGTTGGAATGGTACTGTAACGGTGATGAGCGGTGCCTGGTATCCTCTGGACATGATGCATGCAATTGAGGCCAAACAGCTCAATTTTGATTTCATCAGACCAGAGCTTGCTAGTCCTATCCACTTAATTCTTCCAAAATAACATGAAGTCGAGTTTTGAAAGTCCTTCAAGTCCTCCTGTCTACCACACTACTTGGTCACTTATTGCAAGTGTCTATCGTTCTTTGTGTAAAGAAAAACTTCCTAATGTTTGTGTGAAATGTACCCAGTTTAACTGGTTTCCAACTGTGTCCCCATGTTCTTGATGAACTCCTTTTAAGGTCACCATCTCGACCCACTGCACTAATTCCCTTCATAATTTCACACACTTCAGTCAGGTCTTCTCTTAATCGTCTTTGTCTTAAACTGAAAAGGCTCAGCTCTTTAGTCTTTCCTCATAATTCATCCCCTACCTGTCCTATGTGCAATATCTACATTATTATTATTCATTGTGTAATATTCATATCATTGGTAATTTATTGTGCAATAATCACAGCCTAGAGCAATATTGTTCTGTTTGTCCTATGTGCAATAATTTCATTATTAGTATTCTTTGTGCAATATTCATATCACTGGTAATTCAATTGTTGTACCTGCATGATCAGTGATATTCTAGTTTTGTAATTCCCCATTTGTTGCCTAGCAATTATCACCTATTAATTAGTATTTTTTATATTCTTTTTATTTGGCAGTTTTTATATGTATTACTTTACTGTTGCTTGGAAAAGTACGACTGTACCAAGCTATCGCTATCACAATGGCAATCTACGCCAGTCAAACCTGGAAAGTTACAAATCAAATCACCAGGAAGCTAAATGTCTTCCATCACAAATGCCTATGGCAAATTCTGGGTATCACCTATCATGATCACATCACAAATGAGGAGGTACAAAGAAGAAGTGGGATTGCTGCTTTAAGCGATAGCATGTCAAATCATCATGTGGTTGGCAGGCCATGTATTCTGATTGCCAGAAGACAGACATGCCAGCGTTGCTATGAAATGAAACCACCTGGTGAAAAATGAAAGAGAGGCCGGCCTCGCATGACTTGGCGTCGAACCCTTCAAGAAGAACTTGCGAAACTTGATGTCAGTCTTGAAGAGGCCAAAATCATTGCCAACGACAGAGACAGCTGGAGATCACTTGCTGCACAATGCGCCGTAAGGCGCAGGAGGACCTAAGTCTAAGTCTAAGACTTTACTGTTACTTGTATAAATGTTCGATTGTTTTTTTTTTTTAGTTGCATCTGAAAGGAGTAGCTGTTCTGTAATTTTGTTATACATGATATAATGACAATAAAGGCTTCTTAGTTCTATACCCCCTAGGCCTTTAATGACCTCATGGGCACAGCCATCAGCAGTTTGTCTGTCTGTAGAGGGAAGTGTCAACCGTGTCGAGAAGTTTACTTACCTCGACAGTGATATTCATGTCTCTGGTGACTCTTCCTATGAAGTCAGTAGAGGGATTGGGAGAGCATGAGGGGTCATGATGTCGCTGGAAAGGGGTGTGTGGCTTTCCCGATATCTTTGCAAGAGGACGAAGGTCCAGGTCTTTAGAGTCCTGGTGCTTCCTGGTTTCCTATGTGGTTGCGAGACATGGATGCTATCCAGTGACCTGAGATGAATACTGGACTCCTTCAGTACTGGGTCTCTTCAGAGAATCCTTGGGTACCGCTGGTTTGACTTTGTGTCGAATGAGCGGTTGCTCGCGGGGTCCGGAATCAGATACATTACCTACATTGTGAGGGAGCATCAGTAACGGCACTAGGGCCATGTGGCGTGATTCCCTGAGGGTGATCCAGCTTGCAGGATCCTCACTGTTGAGGACCCGAGTGGCTGGACCAGGTCAAGGGGATGCCCACTTAATACCTGGTTGTGGCAGATAGAGAGTCATTTCCGGAGGGTGGGACACGGGGTTGGTTGCCATCCACAATCACGAGCTATTTCGTCATGTGGTGGGTGAATCAATGTGCTGTACCAGTACATGCTCCCCAACCTGACCTGACCTGAAGTGGATAGTCCTATTATAATACTTGGAAATGTAGTAGAAAAAGAACAATTATTAATTCTTCACAGATGAAGAGAAACACTGTATGCCTAATTCATGCAAGCCATGCCCTCCTGTTAGTAATCATTCTGAACACTCATTCTTGATCATTCTCTAAATAGTTTAAGATATTTCATTAGAATATTCTTCCAAAACCACCTCATAGTCCCACCCTGACCTCCAGTTGTTAATGTTTTTTAGTTATACAGTTATATAACATTTTCATTTTTATTCCATGAGATTTTTAGAAACATAAGAAATTTGACAAATGAGAGGAGACCATTCAGTCCATCAAGCCTGTTTGTTTAGCCAATAGCGTAGCTGTCCCAAATATCTCATCCAGATTCTTCAAAAAGGTTCTCAAAATTTGTCCTGAGACAAGAAATTTGACAAAAGAGAGGAGATGATTCAGTCCATCAAGCCTGTTTGTTTAGCTAATAGCTAATTCCATCAGGGTATCAAGGATATGGAAAGAATGTGCCAGGAATGTTACAGTATCAGCATGATGGTGGACTACTTCTGAACACACCAGAAAAAAAGGGAAGAGACGACGGGCCACCAAACAAAGTCTTAGATAAAAAAAACCAAAGAAGTAACAAAAACTTGGGAAGTTATATGCAATTCAAAGGAAATGCGTTGTTGTTTTCCTAACATTTATATTTAAAAATATTACATCGACTAGGTATTTTCTTTTTTTTTATAATTTTATTAATTTTATTGTAATCATTCATACAAATCGATCAATTTTTACAAAAAACAGGATTGAAAAAATAAACGACTAGGTATTTTCATTGTACATTGATTTAGAACAGTTGGATTGCGTCTTTGTGGACCTGGAGAAAGCATATGACAGGGTGCCTCGAGAGGAGTTGTGGTATTGTATGAGGAAGTCGGGAGTGGCAGAGAAGTACATAAGAGTTGTACAGGATATGTACGAGGGAAGTGTGACAGTGGTGAGGTCTGAGGTAGGAGTGACGGATGAATTCAAGTTGGAGGTGGGATTACATCAGGGATCGGCTCTGAGCCCTTTCTTATTTGCAATGGTGATGGACAGGTTGACAGACGAGATTAGACAGGAGTCCCCGTGGACTATGATGTTTGCTGATGACATTGTGATCTGTAGAGATAGTAGGGAGCAGGTTGAGGAGACCCTGAAGAGGTGGAGATATGATCTAGAGAGGAGAAGAGTGAAGGTCAGTAGGAACACGACAGAATACATGTGTGTGAATGAGAGGGAGGTCAGTGGAATGGTGAGGATGCAGGAGGTAGAGTTGGCGAAGGTGGATGAGTTTAAATACCTGGGATCAACAGTACAGAGTAATGGGGATTGTGGAAGAGAGGTGAAAAAGAGAGTGTAGGCAGGGTGAAATGGGCGGAGAAGAGTGTCAGGAGTGATTTGTGACAGACAAAGGATCAGCAAGAGTGAATGGGAAGGTCTACAGGACGGTAGTGAGACCAGCTATGTTATATGGGTTGGAGACGGTGGCACTGACCAGAAAGCAGGAGACAGAGCTGGAGGTAGCAGAGTTAAAGATGCTAAGATTCGCATTGGGTGTGACAAGGATGGACAGAATTAGAAACGAGGACATTAGAGGGTCAGCTCAGGTGGGATGGTTGGGAGACAAAGTCAGAGAGGCGAGATTGCATTGGTTTGGACATGTGCAGAGGAGAGATGCTGGGTATATTGGGAGAAGGGTGCTAAGGATTGAGCTGCCAGGGAAGAGGATAAGTGGAAGGCCTAAGAGAAGATTTATGGATGTGCTGAGAGAGGACATGCAGGTGATGGGTGTAACAGAACAAGATGACGAGGACAGAAAGATATGGAAAAAAATGATCCGCTGTGGCAACCCCTAATGGGAGCAGCTGAAAGAAGAAGAAGATTGATTTAGAACAATTCTGTATACATGAATAAATTGAATAATATGTTAGATTGTAATTTAATTTTTTTCCCATTTTGTACTAAATGTGATGTGATGGAAACATATTTTATCTATTGTGTTCATAAATGCAAACAAAGGTAACTATTCTCCATTAAAACCAATTCTCTGAGTTCAATTTTGCAGACCTGTGTAATTAAATGTTCCGTGAGTTAAAAAACAGACCGACAACATTTATTTCTAAAGCACATTTTCATATAACAACGTAGCTCAAAGTGCTTTACAAGATAACAAAGAGGAAGTTACAAGAAAAGAAAAACAATTAAGATGAGGTAATAATATTAAAGAATTAAGTAACAACACAACACGGTAAGGTCAGATAGCAGGTAGGATAGAAAAAACAAACAAAAAACACAGTCCAGTGGAAAAAACAAAATCTGCTGGGCTCCAAGCCCAAAAGGCCACCCAGTCGGATTCAGGAGTCTCTTTTCCATTGCTTTCCTGCGTTTGGTTTTCACTGGGCCTGCAGTTTGCCTTCCGCATTCAAGGAAACTCATCTTATCGTATCCCACCTCTACTGATCTCATCATCACAAAGGCTATATTTCTGGTGAGGGTCGCTGTGGCAGCAGGCCATGCAGGTTCGCCTAGACTGAACCGTCCCCAGCTACTGATTTTAGCTCTCTTTGAGGAATCCCCCTGGCGTTCCCAAGCCTGCAGAGAGATGTAATCCCTCCAGCGTTCTCCGGGTTTGCTGCAGGGTCTTCTTCCAGTGGGATGTGCCCAGTGTTTTTAGTTAAAAGGTGATTCCAAATTGGCACTGTGTGGGTGTACCAAGGAGCTGGTGCCCTGTGCTGGTCTGGTTTCTGCCTTTCACCAGCTATACTAATGGGATGGACTCCGGCTTCCGTGATGCTGAATTAGTTTTGGTGGCGTTTAATAATAATTCTTTGCATTTATATAGCGCTTTTCTCACTACTCAAAGCGTTCAGCGATTGCAGGTTAAGGGCCTTGCTTAAGGGCCCAACAGAGCAGACTCCCTTTTTGTTATTTACGGGATTCAAACTGGCAACCTTCCAATTGCCAGTGCAGATCCTTAGCCTCAGAGCCACCACTCCACACTATGCATTTTTAGTCCATTCCAAAATTATGTCAGTTTAAGAAGATGACATCTATTAGACTGACTAAAATTTCCTTAAGTATATAATTGTCCTGCACTTTTTCTTTATCCATAGATTGTTAAGTGTCCACTAAGCTAACAGTTCTAAGGCTGATTTATTTCCTAATTGCCAGAAGGGGTTATTGTTCCAGGAGAATAACCCTTTTTTTGTTTAAAATATTAAATTATCATTACCATAAAAAAAAAAAAGAATTACATTTGACTTCAGCTGTGAGCAGCCTGATAGCTCTGCCAAATTAAAAACGCAGTTCAAGCCTGGAATCAACAAAGCTATTGTAGATCATGAAAACTGCCGTGACACTCAGTCACATGGGATTTCTTTACTGGAAGATTTCCATCTTTATCTGTAAAACACAAGAAGAGCAGTAAAGCATTTTGGCATTTGACCGGAGAGTTATTTCCAGCTAATTATTTAGTTTTTGTAAACTACAACATACATCCATGAACTTGTCTGGACCACTTTTATCACATAAACATCTGCTGCAGCCTGTAATTTGTGCAATTAATTTTGAGCCACGCAGTATACCAACTCCACAGTAGCCTGCCTTTCTCACCCAAGTGGCTGCCAGCGATCTCAGTCTTACATAACAGATAATTCATCCTCCACAGTGTATTTTCTGCAGTATCCTAGAGAGATGATTCCAACTCTGTTAAACACAATCACGTTGTGACAACGCCTGCTGAAAATCTCTCTAAAGGTCAGAGTCATCCACTGACCTCTACTCCCAGGGGGCAAAGTAGAGTCGCGTGTGTGTCCATGCACCGTAGATTTGGTGATTTGTAGATTCAGACCCCTGTGATTTTTTCAGATTTTGTCAGGTTGCAGCTTTGTGCTTTAATCATTCAAATTCCTTTGTTTTAAATCTTCAGACAGCACTCAAGTCCTCAGAATGCCAAAGCATAAACACATTTTTACAAATGTAAGCAAATGTATTAAAAATAAAAATCGGGAGTGGTCTCCTGTAGACTTTCTCATATACTCTGATAAGGGGATGGATATTTGATGAGTAAACCACAAGACAATGATTATATTTTTACCAGTAACGGCGTACTGCACGATAACGTGCAGTGAATACACTTGACTTGAGCATTCCTAGTTTTCATTTTCTTTCTCTGTATGTTTTCTATTCGTTTGCTCAGAGGTTGATGTGCTTGCTGGTTCCTGAGCTGCTCTTCTTTTCTCTACCCTAGCAGCCTGCTTCTTCTCTTCTTCCGTCGGCATCTTTTCATGTTAAAATTGATTAAGTCCGTGTTTGTGTTGCAATTACTTAGTACGTTTTTCTTAATTTTTCACTTAAGCTGGCACTTAAGTGTTCAATCTGCCTCAAGAATGATTAAAGATATGAAGAGGTAGGGGAAGTGACCGCGAAGGTGGTAGGGAATGAGAACGATGCACATACGCATACGCCGCACGGCCGCCCTGCTGCGCGCTGCCAAGAGTTGATTCTACAATAAAATAAAATAAAAATAAAAAGAGTAATAAAAATCATCATCCCAAAAGCGGATAGTAGACATCACGTAGTATATGTGTACCAAATTTCAGGTCAATAGGTGAAACGGTTTGCGAGCTACAGGTGATATAAAATCCTGGACAGACAAACCAACAGCCACGGTAGTGTATTATATAAGAAGATATCATCGACATAAAAGAACCATCAACAACAAATCAAATCAAATTAATAATATATCGAACAATTAGTACAAAATTAAAGTTGAATAAATTGGACTCTGCAGCTGCATGAATAAAAGGTAAAGTACCACTTTAGGTTAACGGAAATAGCCCAAAAGTTGATAGAAATCTATGTTTTGTACCTAATTCTTGTATGCAAAATTTGGTTGACTGAAGTGAAAGTGTACTCAAGTTATCGTGTTTACATACACACACACACACACACACACGCACACACACACACACACACACACACACACAGACATAATTCCAAAAATGGTATTTTCGGACTCAGGGAGGTCTAAAATGTCGAGATTCAAAATATATCAAAATTGAATTTTTGGATGATTACAATACTTTCTCTATACTTCATATATGAGAAAGTTAGGGAGGTCTAAAACGTTGAGATACATCAAAATCTCAAAATTGAATTTTTGGACGATTACAATACTATCCCAATACTTTGTATACGAGAAAGTCAGGTAGGTTTAAAACGTCGAGATTCGTCAAAATCTCAACATCGAATCTTTGGACGATTACAATACTTTTCTAATACTTTGTACACGAGAAAGTCAGGTAGGTCTAAAACGTCGAGATTCATCAAAATCTCAACATCGAATCTTTGGACGATTACAATACTTTTCTAATACTTTGTATACGAGAAAGTCAGGGAGGTCTAAAACGTCGAGATTCGTCAAAATCTCAACATTGAATCTTTGGACGATTACAACACTTTCCTAATACTTTGTATACGAGAAAGTCAGGGAGGTCTAAAACGTCGAGATTCGTCAAAATCTCAACATCGAATCTTTGGACGATTACAATACTTTCCTAATACTTTGTATACGAGAAAGTCAGGGAGGTCTAAAACGTTGAGATTCGTCAAAATCTCAACATCGAATCTTTGGACGATTACAATACTATCCTAATACTTCATATATGAGAAAGTCAGGGAGGTCTAAAATGACGAGATTCATCAAAATCTCGAAATTGAATTATTTGGACGATTACAGTACTTTCCCTATATTTTGTATACGAGAAAGAAAAAAACTAAAATATCACATTAATGTGGGTATTCAGACGGTGGTGCCTCGTACTTCGAACGATTCTAACTTCAAATGTTTCAGAGTTGGAATGCTAAATTCGAGAGAAATGTGATCTGGAGTTTGAACGATGCTTCTAAGTTCGAACTGCGCGTGCAGAGAAAAAAATGCAGAAACAAATGGCACTTATGCAGCGAGCGCAAATGTCATCTGTTGTGTACAGTTTTGATATTAGTACACCCGTTGTTGTTGACATACAGGCATAACTCAATAGCTGCATTGGAATGAGTGAATGAAGGCACCTAGTGAACCCAGCAGGGCTGCTCTGCTGGATTGCATATCCCGGCATGCCCTGCTGGTTCCCTACTGTGCACCGAACTCCGGGGCTGCTGCCATCTAGCGTGTTGGAGGAATAAAAAACCTCCATCTACATCTTCTCTTTTTAATGGTTTATCTGTTCACCCTTTCCAGTCCTTTCTCCCAGGTCTGTTCCCTTTCCTGGCAAGGATGCCCATTCAGCTCGTGTGGCATCTACAATGTATATATTAATTTGGCACATGATATTGCATTCTAAAGTGAAGCATTTTTCATACATTTTAAAGAATAAAAAGCTGTCTTTTTACTTTTGAACTAATGGGTACCGAGATCCCAATGTGAATTAAGCTTCAAAATCTACTGGATCTATCTTTTTCAAGCCACTAATGTTATTGTGCATCTTAAGAATGTACACCTATTGCGAAACAGCATATCCTGTATTGTTTTAAGAAGGAAAAAAGCAAAACATGTTTGTGAGATTTGGCGATTTTAAAATGAGTCGGGCTGTGTGCTTCGCTACATTGATGGTCCTCCTCCGCGGAAACCAGGAACCAATCCCAGCCAACACAGGACGCAAATCAGGAACCAATCCCGGGAAGGGCGCCAGCCCACCATAGTACACACACACACACCAAGCACTCACTAGGGACAATTGAGAATCGCCAATGCACCTAACCTGCATGTCATTGGACCGTGAGAGGAACCGGAGCACTGGAGGAAACCCACGCAGACAACATGCAAACTCCACGCAAGGAGGACCCGGGAAGTGAACCCTGGTCTTCTAACTGTGAGGCAGCAGCGCTACCCACTGCGCCACCCTGCCGCCCATTTCATATAATCCAGACTGTGAAAAGCGCGATTGAGAAATTTTGCTTGTGTTTGTAGTTTTAAAACAGGAGTCGATGGTGCATGTCGATGTGCGGTTTGTTAAGGGTGTTAACACAACTAACAGGTCACGTTCCCCTGTTGGGCAGAATTACGAGGAATTTAATTACCTTATCTGTTGCGTTCCACTGGTAAATTATTTTGTTCATCAATTCCATCCTTTGTAATCAATACACAAGATCGGTGACGTTTAACTTTACTATATCACGTATTACTGATTTAGTTGTATCCAGACAACTGTACATCAATCCAGGGTTGCACCTCTGGAGTGAAGTCTTAATGCATTTCATTTCCCACTGCCGTGCGATTTGTTCTCTGTCTCTTTAAAAAAAACTGCAGAGAGTAAAGACATTGTAAATCTTCCCAGAATTATTTTGCAAATTCTGTTTTCTTCACCGGGTGGCAAGTTTTTAACTTCAACCAACGTCCTAATCAGAGGTCAAATTCTGGGTTTCAGGAGTGAATGACATTTGCTGTCAAACATTCTAGACTAATTTTAAGACTTATTTTGGAAACAGGTTTTTTCATTTGCTTTGTACAGCCTTTATATTTATTAATATTAAGCCATTTTGGACTAAAAGCTTTCTATGTAATAAACTACTTAATATGAGTTTGATGAAATGCATGAAGCTGAGGCGGCCAGTTTAGTTTAGAACAACACTGGGGATTTGGATACTGCCAGCCTGTTTGAAAAACTGATTTATATGTAATGACATTAGTCAGGGTTCGTCCGCTGGGATTGACTACTACACCCCACAACCCAAGTGAGATTGTTGATTATCATAACGAGGTGAATGGTCGGGTGTTGCTGACTGCTCTGTTAAAAATAAATAATAATAATAACACAAGGCAAATTGACAGAGTAGGTAATTGTGTATTGTGAAACATACAGGATGCTGTGGCTGACACTGAGGCCTTGCAGTAAAGAGACCAGGATTTATGTCCTGGGTCAATCCTGCATGGACTTTGCATGTTCTTCCCATGTCTATGTAGGTTTCATCCAGGTGCTCCCAGAAACATGCAGGTTAGGTGAAATGGCAACGCTAAATTGGCCATTGGGTGTATTTGTTGTGTCTGTGTGTTTCATCACCCTGTAATGGACTTGTGCCCTGCCCAGGGTTTGTTCCTGTCTTGTGCCTTATGCTGGTTGGGATAGGCTCCAGCACCCCAAGATAGATAGATAGATAGATAGATAGATAGATAGATAGATAGATAGATAGATAGATAGATAGATAGATAGATAGATAGATAGATAGATAGATAGATAGATAGATAGATAGATAGATAGATAGATAGATAGATAGATAGATAGATAGATAGATGTTTAAGGAACTATGATAGTTAGACAGTGTAAACACTAGATGTCGCTTTTGCCCCCTTTAAACCCAACAGACAGACGATGAGGACACAGGGTAAAAGCACTAAGAAGTATTTCAATTCTTCTTCTTCTTATAAACAGTGCTCTAAGCACCACAGCCACAATAACACAGGCAAGAAATACAATAAAGACAATTCTCTTCTTCTCTATTTTCTCCTCCACACCTCCCAGCAAGCTTTATCCAGCTTCCACCCGACTCTGGCTCCGTGCTGGGTCTTCAGCAGTTCTTTATATAGTTTTTGACCAGGTCAGACAGAAAATTAAAGTTCTTTAATCAGCCAAGAAGCACTTCGGGGCTTCCGTCCTTGTGACTTCCTAGTAGTTCTGGGCTATAAGGAAAGAATGACACCCCAGGTCCTTCCACAGCACCCCTTGTGGGCACCCACGGCACCCAACAGGGCTGAGAAAAGGAACTCCAAGTCCCAGGATGCCCTGTGGGAATCCGAGGCACCACTACACTCCAGGAGAGCATCTAGCATTTTGGGGGAGGCAGTGTCCACAACTGGCTGCCTTTGTCCATCCTTCCATCTCAGGGGTGTCCTGGCTGTCTTTTACAATGGATAGATAGTTCCCAATTTTAGTATAGATAGATAGATAGATAGATAGATAGATAGATAGATAGATAGATAGATAGATAGATAGATAGATAGATAGATAGATAGATAGATAGATAGATAGATAGATAGATAGATAGATAGATGTGTGCTTGGTGTGTTTGTGTGTGTTCTGCGGTGGGTTGGCACCCTGCCCGGGATTGGTTCCTGCCTTGTGCCCTGTGTTGGCTGGAGTTGGCTCCAGCAGACCCCTGTGACCCTGTGTTCAGATTCAGCGGGTTGGACGATGGATGGATGGATAGATAGATAGACCCCAATTTTAGTGTAGAGAAGATGTGGATAGATAGGATAGGATAGGATAGATCGATTTTCTTGCTTTTTAATCATTCTGGTGTGTTTTTAGACCATTGTGTGTGTGTGTATATCTATTTATTTACTTATGTATCATATAGCAACTACCTACTGTATATATCTATATAGTGCCTTTCACATCTATCTATCTATCTATCTATCTATCTATCTATCTATCTATCTATCTATCTATCTATCTATCTATCTATCTATCTATCTATCTATCTATCTATCTATCTATCTATCTATCTATCTATCTATCTATCTATCTATCTTAGAGGGAGCTCATAAATAATAAAGAACAAGGGGTCAAAAGCTGATCCCTGAGGTGCACCATGAAACAAACGAGACAGGTCAGACCTAAACCTACTGATATTGCTGTCCGTCCTTAAGGTATGATTTAAACCAAGCATTAGCACTTCCTGTAAAGTTTTTTTTAGGTTTATACTAATGTTTTTAATAATTTAGGTTTGTAATATTAGACATATATAAACAAATGCCTGTGTGTGTGTATGGAGCAGTCCGCACTGCTCACGCTCAACCACAACCACTACATGACACATGTACGCCATGTGACAATGACCATGTGCTAATGACACAGATGAACAGACACAACGTCAAAATGAAGCAAACGCCACAACCTCAACAACGTGCACATGAAACACCTCAGCAATGGAGGGCAAGGCTTGAAGTTTTCACTAAAACAATGTCTATCTGGAGGGATTTTCTTGAGACAAAGGACTCGTTTGCCAGCAATGCGGCTAAGATCTGGTATCGCCAGTGTCTTCTTACGAAAGCCAGTGGGGCAGGTCCATGTCCTCTGCACTGGGTGGTAATTCTTAAGAGTAGGCTGATGCCTCTCCAAGTTCACGAATATAGTGAAACTGACTGCTAGGGAGTCTTCGGGTTGTTTTTTGTCCCAAAGACCACATGCAGCTTAGTTATATTATAAACAATTTAAGAATGTGACTTAGGATGTGATTTAAATATGTAGCAGTGTGGAGACTCTAAAATAAATGCTTTTTTTATGGTTTGTCTGGCCTCCCCCAGTCTAAATGTCACTCTCCACCCATACTATACACATATTCTTGTCATAGTCATAGGCATGAGGACCACCACAGCCTTGAACTCTGTCACCTCTGAATTGCAGTGTGTTTGATATCATAAGAGGGATGGCTTCAGTTAGTCTTACGTTCCCCGGTATTGGGGTTTCACATAGCGTGCAGGATCAATAAATCATGCTTTTAATGACTGCTTTTAATCTGGAAAGATGAAGAACAGTTATGTCTGTGTGTATTTCGTATAGGTAGTAACCTTTCAATAGGGTGATCTTGAAGAAAACAAAAGATATTTCTAAATGAATTCATGAAGAAGGTATTTTAGATGTCAAAGCACATAAATTTGGCTTGTGGATTACACATTCCCTGTGATTCACAAAAGGATTCATTAAAAAAAAAATTCAGCCATCAGAATAACTGGAAGTTAATTAAAAGAAAGGTTGTCTGATAAATAGAACAAAGCTGTGATCTGCTATCCAAGGTCAATTGAATTTGCGCCGCTTTCTGGCGAGCGCGTATTCATTTTGCATTATTCAAAATTCAAATGAGACAAAGATAAATTGTTTACGCTACCCAAAAAACGCGATCCACCTCTTAGAAAACAGCAGTTTTTATGCCATATTCACTCTCAGTCATCTTTCCCCCAAGGTAATATAAAGTCAAGCGGCAGGATACTGTAGCAGCGGTTCGATTGCTTAAACACAAAATGCACTGCTTCATCTTCCAAACGGACCTGCTCTGAGTTTCAAAGATATCACTCCCAGGTGGGGACCTGCATTAGCGAGCATAAAAATGAGGAGTTTTTCTGTTTAAAATATTCTCCCCTGAATTCATCACAAATGCGCAAGGGATAATTGTCACACTCTTCTTCTCATTGACTAGTATATCCCACTGTCAGCGCCTCGAACTCCCGCTTTTAGAATTAAAAACGAAATGCTCGGAGGGTCACAGAAGGCACAAGGGAATGCATTAGGGAAGTAATATAAAAAGACAAATCATTTCTTATCAGTCCGTCATGTTCATTTTCTAACAGGTCAATGAAAAGGAAGCCATGTCGTTAGATCATCTTTTTTTCTATGAATATAAATGTATTTAAATGAGAAGAGATTAAAAGAACACAACTTTTCTGATTAGTTTTAGCAGTATTTATTGACTGGCATCCCTCCGTCAGCTTGCTTTTAGAAACTGCTCAACACAGCAGGGTGTTTTCTTTTTTTTTTTTTCTTTAATTTTATTCATTTTAATCATTCCATACAAATAGATCAGTTTTTACAAAAAATAGGATTGAAAACAGATCGACCCTCGGTATCCTTCAATAAGGGTGCGTAAATAAAGGTGAGCTTCAAAAGGGCGACCTCAATTGAGCGTGGCGAATAAAGGCGTTCGTAGATAATTTAGATAATAATAGATAGATAATAATAGTAGATTTTATCTAATAAATTTTCTGTAATAATTTTGTTGCGTTTGCCTTTATTCGCCTTGCCCAATTGAGGTCGCCCTCTTGAAGCTCGCCTTTTTTTGCACGTCCTTATTGAATAGAACCTCGACCCCCACCCCTGAGAAAGAGAGCATGGCCAATGGGGTGAACCTTAAAGCTTATAAACATACCTAAACTGATTAGAAATAGAGATGAATGGAGAAGAGAAAAAAATGCGGAGAGAATTGCTTCCTCGGTGCTTTAAGAGCTTAGTCTAAAATATTATTGATTAGATTCTGCCAGGTTTTGAAAAAGTTCTGTACAGATCCTCTAACTGAGAATATGATTTTTTTCAATTTCAAATAATATAAAACACTGGTTTCCCCATGACTTAAAAGAGGAGAATTATGATTCTTCCAGTTTAGCAAAATAAGTCTGCGTGCCAATCTCTATATACTGTATAATCTTCATTTGGATCTTGATCTTTGTTTGTCCGCGAATGAATTAGAAGAAGAAGCACTAGATGGCAGTAGAGAGACAGCTAAAACATAGGCATTGCATTAAGAATCTCCTCCAGGCTTATACTACTGAAGACTGTAGTACTCCAGTCACACCTCAAAACACAGACATTCAAACTAAACAAATTGTTGTGCTTTAAATTAACTAATCTTTTCTTTATATACTGTTTAATCTTCATTTGGATCTTGATCTTTGTTTGTCCGTGAATTCCACGCATGCATAGACCACCTTCCAGTTTAGTACGTTGTTGTTACTCACGGATGTCAACAATGTGCCTGAATAACGAAAGGGGTGGTGGACAGTGTTACACTGGTTAGCTCCTGAGGCCTGGTTAGAGAATAAGATTGCCGAAGATACAAGGTACGTGACTACGTAACATATGAATGAAAGAAAGACAGTGGGTAAAATGAATGACAATGTAACAGCACGTTCCGGAAATTATTATTGTTATGTTGTAGCCAGCGAGTGCCGAGCGTCTCACAGTTGTACCCTGGCTTGCTCACATGTCAGTGAAGTGATCCCTATTTATGCTTTAAAGAGCCTGGATACCTATGTGTCCCCCTTTTATAACCATTGCTATGTGTATATTGCCTTACTCTTTGGATTGCCACAAAGCAACCTGCGAGATTGGAGAAAGGTTGAGAAGAGATCGTGAGAGGAAACAACAGCATCGTGAAAACGAGACGGACTGTGAATGGAGAGAAGCAGAAATGCTCCTACACCACCACATAATTACTGTTCGGACAGTGATTCCGAGTAGGCCGTTCCTATCGAATCAATGTCCAAGGGTTTTCTTTTGTAATTTTGTTTCCCTTATAAAAAATCATAATGCTGTGCGACGAAGGGCCCGGTTCACGACTGGCAGCCGCATTTAAACAAGGAGCCCTTCACAGACAACTTTAACACGCGCAACGTAGTTGGGCGCACATGGCTAGTCTCTATATATAATCTTCATTTGGATCTTGATCTTTGTTTGTCCGCGAATGAATTAGAAGAAGAAGCACTAGATGGCAGTAGAGAGACAGCTAAAACATAGGCATTGCATTAAGAATCTCCTCCAGGCTTATACTACTGAAGACTGTAGTACTCCAGTCACACCTCAAAACACAGACATTCAAACTAAACAAATTGTTGTGCTTTAAATTAACTAATCTTTATATATAATCTTCATTTGGATCTTGATCTTTGTTTGTCCGCGAATTCCACGCATGCATAGACCACCTTCCAGTTTAGTACGTTGTTGTTACTCACGGATGTCAACAATGTGCTGGAATAACGAAAGGTGTGGTGGACAATGTTACGCTGGTTAGCTCCTGAGGCCTGGTTAGAGAATGAGATTGCCGAAGATAAAAGGTACGTGCCTACGTAACATATGAATGAAAAAAAGACAGTGGGTAAAATGAATGACAATGTAACAGCATGTTCCGGAAAGTATTATTGTTACGTTGTAGCCGGCGAGTGCTGCGCGTCTCACAGTTGTACCGTGGCTTGCTCACATGTCAGTGAAGTGATCCCTATTTATGCTTTAAAGAGCCTGGATACCTATGTGTCCCCCTTTTATAAGCATTGCTCTGTGTATATTGCCTTACTCTTTGGATTGCCAAAAAGCAACCTGCGAGATTGGAGAAAGGTTGAGAAGAGATTGTGAGAGGAAACAACAGCGTCGTGAAAACGAGACGGACTGTGAACGGAGAGAACCAGAAATGCTCCTACACCACCACATAATTATTATTCGGACAGTGATTCAGAGTAGGCAGTTCCAATCGAATCAATGTCCAAGGGTTTTGTTTTGTAATTTTGTTTCCCTTATAAAAATCATCATGCTGTGCGACGAAGGGCCCAGTTCACGACTGGCAGCCGCGTTTAAACAGGAAGCCCTTCACAGACAACTTTAACACGTGCAACGTAGTTGGGCGCACATGGCTAGTAGTGTAGTAAAGGCAATCACAGTTTGTTTGTCCTTCTCTACTTTAAACCCATCTGGAAGAACACCAAACACAGCTGTTAGAAGGTTAGGAGGGATTGTGACCCCCAGGCTGTCTGAGAGGCACTAAAAAGTTTGGTCCAAAATGATGTTAATTTGGTGCAGGCCCAAAACATGTGACCCAGTGAGGCTAGAACTTGATTACAGCGTTCGCAGGTTGGATCTTGCCCTGGAAGCATTTTGGACAGTTTTAAGCGAGACAGATGAGCTCGATATATAATTTTGAATTGAATAATTGTATGATTTGCGCATATGGAGGTCGAGTGAATTCACTGTATTGCTACTTTCCACTTCTTTTCTGATATATTGATTAAAAGATCTTTTTCACATTGTCTTCTTGGATCTTTGAACGGGATGGACTGTAAAATAATTTAATATGTTGCAGAGATGATGTTTAAGTCCTCGAAATTGAGCAATATTTTTTCTGGCATGGAGGAGGGTGCAAGATGAGGAAAATCGGGCAGGTTCTGTTTAACAAAGTTCCTAATTTGAAGATAGTGAAAGAAATGTGTAGCTGGAAAGTTAAATTTGGAATGTAAAAGATGCTGCAGATGTTCAATCAGACGGTTGTGGCGAGTGCCCTCTTCTATGCGGTGGTGTGCTGGGGAGGCAGCATTAAGAAGAAGGACGCCTCACGCCTGGACAAACTGGTGAGGAAGGCAGGCTCTATTGTAGGCACGGAGCTGGACAGTCTGACATTTGTGGCAGAGAGACGAGAGCTCAAAAGGCTCCTATCAATTATGGAGAATCCAATGCATCCATTAAACAGGATCATCTCCAGACAGAGGAGCAGCTTCAGCGACAGACTGCTGTCACCGTCCTGCTCCACTGACAGACTGAGGAGATCGTTCATACACCACACTATGCGACTCTTCAATTCCACCCGGGGGAGTAAACGTTAACACTATTCAAAGTTATTGTTTGTTTTTACCTGCATTTTTATCAATCTTTAATTTAATATTGTTTTTTGTATCAGTATGCTGCTGCTGGAGTATGTGAATTTCCCCTTGGGATTAATAAAGTATCTATCTATCTATCTATCTATCTATCTATCTATCTATCTATCTATCTATCTATCTATCTATCTATCTATCTATCTATCTATCTATCTATCTATCTATCTATCTATCTATCTATCTATCTATCTATCTATCTATCTATCTAATTGTTCATAGGATGCAAAGATATTGTCTATTTAAAGATCTCTAAGCAATTTAATCTCAAATCTTTTCCAGATATTAAAAACTGCATATGTTTGCGAGGGTTGAAAGAGGTGGTTCTCTTGCAGGGGTGCCACAGATAAAAGATTCTCCATCTTAAAATGCTTTCTACATTGGTTCCATGTCCTGAGTGAGTGAAGCACAATTGGGTTATTAGTATATTGGCGATAACTTGCATTTATTGGGGCACAAAGCAGGGAATATAAAGATGTACTGCAGGATTTTACTTCTATTGCGGACCAGGCCTGTGTAAGTGTAACAGGTGTCTGGTCACACTTACAGGTAATCTAACTTAGACACCATTAAAATATCTGACTACGCCACCCAGTTTTATTAAGAGACTGGGAACTCTTGAAATTTACTGATAATAGCACACAGGTTTCTTTAAATTGGGCAGTGAGTAAACACACAATGAAAGACACAACAGTAATTTCAGAAAAAAGCAACAGTAAGTTCTATTACACAAGACAATATAAAGTCTTAAATTAAAAAGAGAACCGAACATAACAAAATCTAAACATATCAGGAACGAATTTCCTTTTTTTAAAAGGAAAACACACAGTCCACACTCTAAAAGTCCGTTAAAAACAAGAATTGGAGGATACACGCTTTAGTGGTGCAGAGTCCAGTTGCGCACTGTGTTACTCCAACACTTTAATCGTTCAACTGTCCACGGATGCACTGTGTTCACCGGACATTCGTTTCCCAACAGAAATTGTGTCAAATTATTGAATCCCTGTCAGCGTCTCTTCGTTGTTCCTTGTGTTGCTGTGACCTCGACACGCCTCATTTCTCATCTGCCAGCTTTGCTTGGTCCTTTCATGCGGCTTCCCTCTCTCGCTGGACCCACAACTGGTGTCTCCTTGTGGAGCTGTCTCTTCCTCCCTGGAAGTAAGTGTTGCTGTCCTTCTGCCTCACGTCATGCCAGCCAAGTACCCTCGTCTGCCTATGAGCCCCTGTGCTCTGTCCAAGTGTCTTGGCAGCGTTCTCTGTGGACTGTCCCCCCTGCCTCCTCCTGCCCAGGAGTTTAAATCTCCTTCAGTCCCTGCCATTATCAGTTCTGGACAATCGGAATAAACAATGGCACATCTACATTTCCTGGGTTTAACAATTAATGAAAACACAAGTTAACAAAATGTATTGTTACCAACCATTAATGAGTACAGATCTGCTGATTAGAAACCAATATTGTCAAACATGTTAATTTCCAAGTCAGGTAAATACACACATCCTCCAAGGAAGGAGCAGGTTTGTTATCACAACTTGGTATTGTTTGTATACTCAACCAGCCAGACTTCAAAGTGGTGACTCCTTTGCAAGAGAAGCAAATACTAACATCCTGCAGATAACCCTGACACAATCAGTAACTGGATTATCCAGGAAATCGAAAAACAAGGTCCCCTTCTGACATATGTTCATCTATTTGTGTCCAGGTTTTTATAGCTTGTATGTTTGCTGCCCAGTAATAAAACTGAAAGTTGGGTAGAGCCATGCCACCTTCTGCTTAGGTCTTTGTAGGGTCGTTTTTTGGATACATGGGTGTTTTGAGTTCCAAATAAATAAGGTTCCCCTCCTTTAACCGCCACCTTATCGTGGTGGAGGGGTTTGCGTGTCCCAATGATCCTAGGAGCTCTGTTGTCCGGGGCTTTATGCCCCTGGTAGGGCCACCCAAGGCAAACTGGTCCTAGGTGAGGGATGAGACAAAGAGCGGTTCAAACCTTCTATGATGAATGAAAACTTTGGACGCCGTTTTCCCTTGCCCGGACGCGGGTCACCGGGGCCCCACTCTGGAGCCAGGCCTGGAGGTGGGGCTCGATGGCGAGCGCCTGGTGGCCGGGCCTGCACCCATGGGGCTCGGCCGGGCACAGCCCGAAGAGGCAACGTGGGTCCCCCTTCCCATGGGCTCACCACCTATGGGAGGGGCCAAGGAGGTCGGGTGCAGTGTGAGTTGGGTGGTGGCCGAAGGCGGGGACCTTGGCGGTCCGATCCTCGGCTACAGAAGCTGGCTCTTGGGACGTGGAATGTCACCTCTCTGAAGGGGAAGGAGCCTGAGCTAGTGTGCGAAGTTGAGAGGTTCCGGCTAGATATAGTCGGACTCACCTCGACGCACAGCTTGGACTCTGGAACCAATCTCCTTGAGAGGGGCTGGACTCTGTACCACTCTGGAGTTGCCCCCGGTGAGAGGCGCCGAGCGGGTGTGGGTATACTTATTGCCCCCCCGACTTGGAGCCTGTACATTGGGGTTTACCCCGGTGGACGAGAGGGTAGCCTCCCTTCGCCTTCGGGTGGGGGGACGGGTCCTAACTGTTGTTTGTGCATATGCACCGAACAGCAGTTCGGAGTACCCACCCTTTTTGGAGTCCCTGGAGGGGGTGCTAGAGGGCATACCTTCTGGGGACTCCCTCATTCTGCTGGGAGACTTCAATGCTCACGTGGGCAATGACAGTGAGACCTGGAAGGGCGTGATTGGGAGGAATGGCCCCCCCGATCTGAACCCGAGCGGTGTTTTGTTATTGGACTTCTGTGCTCGTCACGGATTGTCCATAACGAACACCATGTTCAAGCATAGGGGTGTTCATATGTGCACTTGGCACCAGGACACCCTAGGCCTGAGTTCGATGATCGACTTTGTGGTCGTGTCGTCTGACTTGCGGCCACATGTCTTGGACACTCGGGTGAAGAGAGGGGCGGAGCTGTCAACTGATCACCACCTGGTGGTGAGTTGGCTTCGAAGGTGGGGGAGGATGCCGGTCAGGCGTGGTAGGCCCAAACGTGTTGTGAGGGTCTGCTGGGAACGTCTGGCAGAGCCCCCTGTCAGAAGTAGCTTCAACTCCCACCTCCGGCAGAACTTCGACCATGTCCCGAGGGCGGTGGGGGACATCGAGTCCGAATGGGCCATGTTCCGTGCCTCTATTGTTGAGGCGGCTGACCGGAGCTGTGGCCGTAAGGTGGTCGGTGCCTGTCGTGGCGGCAATCCCCGAACCCGTTGGTGGACACCGGTGGTGAAGGATGCCGTCAAGCTGAAGAAGGAGTCCTACAGGACCCTTTTGTCCTGTGGGACCCTGGAGGCAGCTGATAGGTACCGGCAGGCCAAGCGGAATGCGGTTTTGGTGGTTGCTGAGGCAAAAACTCGGGCGTGGGAGGAGTTTGGGGAGGCCATGGAGAACGACTTTCGGACGGCTTCGAGAAGATTCTGGTCCACCATCCGGCGTCTCAGGAAGGGGAAGCAGTGCAGTGTCAACACTGTATATGGTGGGGATGGTGCGCTGCTGACCTCGACTCGGGACGTTGTGGGTCGGTGGGGGGAGTACTTCGAAGACCTCCTCAATCCCATTAACATGCCTTCCAATGAGGAAGCAGAGCCTGGGGACTCAGAGGTGGGCTCCCCCATCTCTGGGACTGAGGTCACCGAGGTGGTCAAAAAACTCCTTGGTGGCAGGGCCCCGGGGGTGGATGAGATACGCCCGGAGTTCCTCAAGGCTCTGAATGTTGTAGGACTGTCTTGGTTGACACGCCTCTGCAACATCGCGTGGACATCAGGGACAGTGCCTCTGGATTGGCAGACTGGGGTGGTGGTCCCCCTCTTTAAGAAGGGGGACCGGAGGGTGTGTTCCAACTACAGAGGGATCACACTCCTCAGCCTCCCTGGAAAAGTTTATTCAGGGGTCCTGGAGAGGAGGGTCCGTCGGATAGTCGAACCTCGGATTCAGGAGGAACAGTGTGGTTTTCGTCCTGGTCGCGGAACAGTGGACCAGCTCTATACCCTTAGCAGGGTCCTGGAGGGTGCATGGGAGTTTGCCCAACCAGTCTACATGTGTTTTGTGGACTTGGAAAAGGCATTCGACCGTGTCCCTCGGGGAATCCTGTGGGGGGTACTCCGAGAGTATGGGGTACCGGCCCCCCTGATAAGGGCTGTTCGGTCCCTGTACGATCGGTGCCAGAGCTTGGTCCGCATTGCCGGCAGTAAGTCGAACCCGTTTCCAGTGAGAGTTGGACTCCGCCAGGGCTGCCCTTTGTCACCGATTCTGTTCATAACTTTTATGGACAGAATTTCTAGGCGCAGCCAGGGCGTTGAGGGGGTCCGGTTTGGTGGGCTCAGGATTGGGTCACTGCTTTTTGCAGATGATGTTGTCCTGTTTGCTTCATCAGGCCGTGATCTTCAGCTCTCTCTGGATCGGTTCGCAGCCGAGTGTGAAGTGGCTGGAATGAGAATCAGCACCTCCAAATCCGAGACCATGGTCCTCAGCCGGAAAAGGGTGGAGTGCCCTCTCAGGGTTGGTAGCGAGATCCTGCTTCAAGTGGAGGAGTTCAAGTATCTCGGGATCTTGTTCACGAGTGAGGGAAGAATGGAGCGTGAGATCGACAGGCGGATCGGTGCGGCATCCGCAGTAATGCGGGCGCTGCATCGGTCTGTCGTGGTGAAAAAGGAGCTGAGCCGCAAGGCGAAGCTCTCAATTTACCAGTCGATCTATGTTCCTACCTTCACCTATGGTCATGAACTATGGGTAGTGACCGAAAGAACGAGATCGCGAATACAAGCGGCTGAAATGAGTTTCCTCCGCAGGGTGTCTGGGCTTTCCCTTAAAGATAGGGTGAGAAGCTCAGTCATCCGGGAGGGGCTCAGAGTAGAGCCGCTGCTCCTCCGCATCGAGAGGAGTCAGATGAGGTGGCTCGGGCATCTGATCAGGATGCCTCCTGGACGCCTCCCTGGTGAGGTGTTCCGGGCACGTCCAACCGGGAGGAGGCCCCGGGGAAGACCCAGGACACGCTGGAGGGACTATGTCTCTCGACTGGCCTGGGAACGCCTTGGGATTCTCCCGGAAGAGCTAGAAGAAGTGGCCGGGGAGAGGGAAGTCTGGGCATCTCTGCTCAAGCTGCTGCCCCCGCGACCCGACCTCGGATAAGCGGGAGACAATGGATGGATGGATGGATAAATAAGGTTATTGTTAAATCTAATTGCTTAAAAAATGATTTATTGATGTATATTGGAATGTTTTGAAATAAAAAGAGAAGCTTAGGAAGGATATTTATCTTAACAACGTTAATTCTTCTAGCTAAATGTGAAATGAAGGGTTGACCATCTATGGAGCAGGGCATTTTCTACTGTTAAAAATGACACTGCCTTGTTGCTGTGGTAAAGAACACAATCTATGGGAAGGTCTGCTGGGACAGTACGGAGGTGTGGAATAAGGTAAGGTCGGACCTGATACTCACCTAGGTAAAGGTAACCGGTGTGGACACATGCAACTTCCTCATGCACTTCCTCAGTGGCAGGCAATGGCTGACCACCTGCATGAAGAGAAAGAGCTGTCAGAAAGCAAATACAGTAGAACCTCTGGTCACAAACGTTTCAGAACATGTACAAATCGGAGTACAATAAAAAAGTTTGCCAAAATTTTGCATCTGTTCACGACCACACGCTCTGGTGGCGAACAAAAACACTGGCAGCCAGTTTCCCTACGCGCCAATGATTTGCCATTCTCCGTTTCCCATTTTCTTTTGTTTGCATATGCAGGGCCTAACAAAGCAGCTGATGTTGCAAAAGGAGTTACAACGTTTACCAAGCAGAGGCCTCAAGTGCTGCAAATGGTGGAAAAATTGTTGCTAGTGTGGTTGAACGAGAAGCAACTTGCAGGGGATAGCGTAAGCGAGGCGATCGTATGCGAGAAAGCCAGGATGATTCATGGCGATTTGCTGAAAAAAAAAATCCTTCTTCGAGTGGTGAAGGTGAGGAATTTAAAGCCAGTAGTGGATGGTGTGAAAAGTTTCGCAAGAGAAGTGGCATTTCATTTTTTTCCCTGTCCTTAAAACTCATAAAAAAAGTATTTACAGCAAGTGGTTCATAAGGGTCTCGTGCAAACTCTTACAATGTTAGTTTTCTCTGTTCAAGGTTTTCTCAGTGTTATTCAATGTTTTTACATTTAGTTTACTATTACACTGTGCATTCTATGGTATAATTAACTATTTTTGTGCTTAAAAAATATATGTTGTGGGGTATGGCCGGCAGTTCATCCCAGCCAATACCCCCACGCCGCCAGATGGAACCCTCCCGGCAACATGGAGGTTTCCAGCAGGGCATCATGGACATTGGAGTTTTCCTTCACAGCCCTGCTGGATACCATGGGGGCCGCCAGAGGATGCTGCAGGGAGGCATAAGGATTTTTATTTGCACTATAACCCGGAAGTACGTCCTAGTCACAGGGACAGAAGAAATGACGTACTTCCGGGATGAAGAAAAGGAGTTTTCACCTGACCCGGAAGTGTTAAGAATAACATGGACTGAGGGTCAGAAGCACTTCCGGGTCAAGGATTTTAAAAGGATGATGGGAAACCCCAGCAGATTGAACCGAGTTGGGAGGAAGGGTGACTGAGCTGCTGGGAGGTGTGGAGGATTATTGTGAATTATTGATTTATTGGTTATTGTATTGTTTATTGGAATAGTGGACGTGGTGGTACTTTGTGCATGGTATAAATATAAAAAAGTCATTATTTGGACTTTTATCTGGTGTCTGGCGTCTGGTCCGAGGGTTCAAGGGAGCGATAGCGCCCCTATCTGTCACAATGTATTTACATACAGTTCATACGGTCTGGAATGGACTAATTGTATTTACATACAATCTTATGGGTAAATGCCCTGCAGAGGACTGGCGCTCTGCCCGGGGTTTGTTTCCTGCCTTGCACCCTGTGTTGGCTGGGATTGGCTCCAGCAGACCCTCATGACCCTGTGTTAGGATTCAGCGGGTTAAATAATGGATGGATGGATGGATGGATGGATGGATGGATGGATGGATGGAGAAATTACGTTTGGGTCACGACCAAATCGGGTCACGTCCAGAGTTTCAGAACGAATTACGTTCATGACCAGAGGTACCACTGTACCACATGAGGGAGTCTCATCTGACTGTTAGAAGGAGCATACGGTGCATTCACTAAGTCCTCAGACATCTTTGCTTTTTTCACATTTTGTCACTACAATAATTTACATTCATTTTTTATCTCGAGTCACACACAATACCCAAGAATGAAAAAAACGGAAATAGGATTTTAACCCTTAAACTGCCACATAGTTGGAGGGGGTTAATGCACCCCCGGACGCCAAATAC